>NC_141151.1:110561508-110715675 GCF_053477565.2 Lygodium microphyllum
TACTTGATTGAATTCTTTGCACAAGTGATGATTTGATACATGAACTTGTTCAAATTAGAAGTATTAGTTATGGATCAAAGCGTAGCTCTCGTCGTGCTCTCGAATCCTGTCAAAACCGCTTGTCAATCGGAGTTCTGAATCAAAAGTTATGACAATTCAGGATTCAAGACAACAATTTTGCTCGAATCTGCGATTCTTTATTTAAAATTGTATTTCTAATTACGGTTCGTTAATCCCCAATTACAGTTTATTAATCGCTCGTCTTCGTTAATGATGTTGATTACGACAAGAAAACATCTTGCTATTTTTAGCGATGTTTAGGGTTAGTTCACGTTCTTTCCTCGACCAAAATAACACTTTTCTTATATGCGTCATCTCGTCTTGCACGTTATGGCTCTCTATTTCGGGATTTCTTTTTAGTCACTCAATACTTTTCATTGTTCTTACGTGCATATCCCTATTTTGATTGTCATGTGTCTCAACTACGCTCGTCTTGATCATGGTTTGCAGATTCTGCGATCTCATCTTATTTGTTTTCTGTCGACATACAGGCATGGCCAATTGCATAATTGTTAACGGATATCCGTCTGGCCAACGTTTGGTTCCCTTCTTCCAAGGACAAGGCTTTCCTGGGTGGAAAGCAAAGATGATGCTAATTCTTAAAGGTGACGAATTATTTGATATTGTTTTGGGTGACGTGTCTTTCCCAGTTCAACCTATTGATGTGATGAATAACAATTCTATGATTACTGATGGTCCATTATTTGAACAATGGAAAATTGATCATACTAATTGGATTCGTCATGACAAAGCGGCTCGTCGTTATATATTGTCTGCACTTCCTGACTCACTTATGTTGGATGTCTTTCATCTGGAAATCTCTCATGCTATTTGGGAGTATCTTATCTCAATGTTTGAGAAGAAATCAGTCACCAAAATTTTATATCTCCAAACTTGTTTGAAGAATTTTCAATATAAGGTTGGTACCTCTATGCACTCTCATATCGAGGCTTTTAAAGACATTATCAAGCAGCTTGGTGCTGCCGGCGCTCCTATTGCTAAAAATCAGATTGTTACTCAACTTCTTCATACCATCAAAGATCCCTTATATGACAATATCATCACTATTTTGTCTAACAAGGATGATATCCACTTTGACAAAGCAAGTATATCTCTTATTGAATATTCTCAATGTCATGAGCATCATTTGGAAAAATCTGATGCTGTTTTGGTCACTCAGGAACAAAGGGATTTTGATGCTGCTTTTGTTGCTCGCAAGCGTCCTGCTTCACGTTTTTAGCAGGGTGGACGTCCTAATCCAGGTAGTAAATCTTCTTGTCGTGCTTATCCTAACAAACATTGTTCTTATTGTGATAAGAAAGGTCATGTGGCTTCTCATTTTGCTGGGCACATCAATATGATGAGGAGCATGGAGTTACTACAAAGCAACCTCGCTCGTCCAAAAGTTTTCCTCCTTGTGATTATTGTGCACATACAGATCATCCATCTCGTCGTTGTTATAAACGCAGATATGATGAAGAACATTCTCGAGCTTATATTTTTCAACAAACTACAACTGATGATGATCATACTCATCAGGAGCTCAATTTCCTCCATTATGATATCTCTCCAGAAAAGGTACTTCATGTTCATGATGGTTCTCTATTCATCGTTGATTCAAGTGCCACTAGAAACATGACATATCAATCACAGTGGCTTCACAATTATCATTCTCTTCCTGTCAAGAAGTTTGTTTACCTTGCGGATGATACGACTTGTCAAGTCAAAGGAATGGGTGATTTATATCTGGGGACTGTTTCATCCACTAGAATATTAAGAGGAGTTCTTCATGTTCCAGATTTTCAAAGAAATCTTCTTTCGGTTGCTCGTCTAGTTGATCTTGGTTTGTTTGTTGGCTTTGATCATAATCAATGTCGTATAGAGAAAGACGGGCATACTATAGCAGTGGCTCCTCGACATGGTAATCTATTTGAGCTATCATTGAATGATACAGTTGCAAATGTTGTTACTGCCCCTGAAGATGCAGATTGCAAATTATGGCATCAACGATTTGCACACTCCGATTTTGCCAAAATTCTTGATCTTCATCGTCATGGTCTTGTGCAAGGTATGGATCTTAAATCTCATCCACATATGGGAATATGTGAGTACTGTGCACTTGGAAAACACCATCGTTCGCCTTTCCACACTTCTACTTCATCACATTCCTATGCTCTCTTGGATTTGGTTCATACCGATATTTGCGGTCATTTTCCTGCCTCAAAGTCTCAATATCGATATTTTATAACTTTCATTGATGATTTCTCACGGTACACACATGTCTATCTTCTTCGACATAAGTCTGAGGCTTTATCTATATTTAAACAATACAAGATAAGTGTGGAGCTTCAAACTAGATTCTCTATAAAGACGCTTCGCAGTGACAACAACGGTGAATATGTATCCAATATATTTGATGACTTCTGTAAGGATCAAGGTATTCATCATGAGTTTACAGTTCATTATTCTCCTCAGCAAAATGGTGTTGCTGAGCGCAAAAATCGCACGATTCTTAATGCTATACGTTGCATGCTTATACACTCTGGTTTGTCTCAAAAGTTTTGGACTGAAGCACTTCTAACAGCTGTTTTTATTCAAAAGCATCTTCCAACTACTGCACCTGCTGGTAAAATTCCTATAACAATTTGGACAGGGAAGACACCTTCAGTCTCTCACTTTCGCACATTTGGCTGCATTGCTTATATTCATGTGCCCAAGGACACTCGACATAAGTTGGATCCTCCAGGTTTGAAGGTTATTTTTCTTGGTTATTCAGATCATTCCAAAGGTTACAAATTTTATGATCCTTCTTCTCAAAAGGTTATCATTAGTCGTAATGCTATATTTGATGAGAAGACTATGGGTGACACATGGTCGTTAGATGTTTCAGATGATACACAATCTTTGCTTAGTGCATTTCCTTACTTGCTTTGTGATTCTACTAATTCTGATGATCATAAACCTCCTTCACCTCCAAAGAAGATTGATGAAAATTTGGAGATCTATGTTGATCTTCCTATTGAGATAGAGCATGGATTCTATTCTATTGAATATGATGTCTTTGATGATGCTATGTTTGTCCAAGAGAATCCAATATCGTATATGGAAGCTATCAATTCATCTCAAAGGGATCAATGGCAAGAAGCTATGCAAGCTGAGTACGATTCTTTAATCTCCAAAGGTACATGGATTCTTACTGAACTCCCCCCAAATCGTGTTCCTATCAAATGTAAATGGGTTTATAAAACCAAGACCAAAGCTGATGGCTCGTTTGATAAGTTCAAAGCATGAATTGTTGCAAAAGGTTACTCATAGATTGCAGGAGTAGATTATCAAGAAACATTTTCTCCCGTTGTGCGCTCCACAACTGTTCGTATGATTTTGGCTTTTGCAACACTATTTGATCTAGAAATTCACCAAATGGATGTTAAAATGGTTTTTCTCAATGGAGATCTTGAAGAAGAAATCTATATGGAGCAACGTGAAGGTTTTATGATTGCAAGAAAGGAGCATCTTGTATGTCAGCTTCATCATGCATTATATGGATTGAAGCAAGCCTCTCGTGCTTGGTATATTAAGATTGATCACTTCCTCACATCTAAAGGTTTTGTTGGATGTTTTGTTGACCCAAATCTTTACATCAAAAGGGAGGACAAATATTTTATTATTCTTGCTCTATATGTTTATGATACTATTCTTGTGTCAAATAATATTGCTTTCTTGGATGCTATGAAGAAGCTTTCATCGACTCCATTTGAAATGGTGGATCTTGGTGACATACATTCTTGTTTGGGTATTCAAGTTCAACGACACCGACAACAAGGCATTCTTCTTCTTCGCCAAACAAAGTTTATTAATGATATTGTTAAGAAGTTTGGGTTGACAAATGCGCACTCTGCTAACACTCCCATTCTTTCAAGCTCTACTAAGGGTACATCTACAACACGCAATGAAGAATCAGTCATTCATCAACCTTTTGCTAATCTTGTTGGTTGTCTTCAATTTATTGGTTTAAACACAAGACCAGATATTTTATTTGCAGCTAACTTTTTGGGACAGTATCTTTCTTCCCTTCCACTATTCATTGGAGTGCTGCAAAACGTATTCTTAAGTACCTCAAGGGTACTAAGGAATTTGGTCTTATTTATCATCGTCGAGAGGATTCTTCTTTATCTTCTTCAACTTCTCTTGACCTTATTGGATATACAGACGCTGATTGGGCAAGTTCACACTTATCCATGCGATGTACAAGTGGGAATTGTTTCTTTGTAAATGGATGTTTGGTTTCTTGGTCCAGCAAGAAACAATGATGTGTTGCGGTTTCTACAACTGAAGCCGAATATGTTGCTGCATCATTAGCAGCTCGCGAGCTAGTTTGGCTTCGATAACTACTTGCAGATTTGGGACATCCTTCATCATCTAGTATACCTTAGTCTCTTCTAAGCATAACATTAAGTTTCCACCCTCTTGATTGGCTTTTGATGACCTTGAGTGGCAAGCTCAAGCTCCCTATTCCTTCACTAATGTCTTCATGGCCAAATTATAGCCGTAGCATCACCACTTGGAATGTAGGGGAGGGGATCCTACGAAACCACTATGGTGACCGGTAGGAGAGTTGGGAAGGGAGAAAGATTAGGTGGACTCATGAGCAACAACGTATTTCCTCTGAGCACATTGTCTCTAGCCTTATGGATCAACTTCAGTATTGGATGATGTCGAGCTTGTTAGAGTATGCAAAATGGAGGTCCCTTCTTGGAGTTGGTGTGGGTTTCCAAGCTATGATAGTTGATAGCATATGCAAGTGCCATAACACTAGCATTAGTGGTGTTCATTGCCCAGCCAAGAATCTGATAGCAGTTGTAACTACTTAGGGTGGCATCCCGATGATGATTCAAAGCATTCTAGAGGATTACATACTTTGTGGTGACTACAATGTGCTCTCCTGACATTGCAGCTATGGCTTCTAGATCCTATGAGGTCCATCTTACCCCACGCCTATGCCATTTTTTTCTCTCTAGAGCCTTCATACAATAGATTAAAAAGCCTTATCAAGTGATTGATACATGTTCTCTTTCATCAGCATGAGACTGCAGGAATCATGCTCATCCCACGACGATTAAGGAAACAGGAAGTACAAAGAACATCCAATTATTCTTATTATCAAGCAACTCCAATACTCCTTTGTCCAATGTTCTAGAATAGTCATCCTCAAGGAAGGCATGTCATTAACCTATCCTTTATGCTCATGACAATCTGCCATATACGAAAAACCTCCCTTTCTCCCACTATGATAAGCATACCCCTTCATGATTACCTTTTAATGTATGATGAGAAAAAGAAACCATAAAGCTCTCTCACGAGGACTAATAATAGCCTTTCGTTTCCTCCATCTTTATGGCTCATAATAGTCTCCTAAAGGCATCAATAGTCTTAGCTTTCAAGTTAAGGGTAGATAAAACAAACACAAGCACATCTACATACATTTAAATCTCTAGATTATGTAAGTTGATCAACAACCAATGGTTTTCTGCGAGTGGACCTTGAGCATTGTGATAGCATCACCATGTCTTGTGATTCTAAAATAACATATTTTTGCTTACTAGTGGGACTTATCCATGCCTTTAGTATTCTGTATTAATAATGGTACATCATTGTCATTAAAGTATGCATCATGCCTTAATAGTAGTGTATAAGAGAAAAGATTGTGAGGACTACAATAAACTATAGAATCTATTAGCATTTACAATCCTTTTAACTAATTTTTAATTGCTCTATGAAAGTCAAAAGAATAGCTCACAATGTTTTCAATTTGCCTCACGAGTCGCATAATACTATCAAGCTCTATCAACTACTTCCAGCATTTGTTTCCTATCATTGGATCCCTAGCCATATTAGTTGTTCGGTCACAAAGTTCTTTCCAATGTTCCCAAATTGCATTGGGTTCAACATGTCAGATCTCAATATGTAATCTTATGTTACTTCAACTATAACGAAAGCAGTCAAGGGGCACTTGTGCCACTTTTTTAGCTACTTATAAGACTAGCTTTGATATTTGATATTTGATGTGATGTCATTAGCTGCAATCACATATAATCACCAATTAAACTAGATTACCAATTGAAAAGCACTTATATAGAGAAGGCATCTAATAGGCTCTAAATATAATTGAGGAAATACCCCCAAAATTTTAAGAGAGAGGGAAGAAGGAAACATAGAGAGAGAGAGAGAGAGAATATAAATAAAAAAATGAAGACAAAATAAAAGATGCTCAAAGCACTGGACTAAAGGTAGCGTGAAGTATTGACGTAGCACCCATGCAAAGTAACACGAGAATACAAAGAAATCCTCACCTTTTTTTAAAAATGTGGAGTCTCTCACAATTGGTTTCTATATGACTCAAGCATCCACATGGACCCTCTTACCAATTGAAACATGCCTTCGAATCTCGATACGAAGCATCAAAGAATACCAATGCTACCAAGAGAACACCAATGCAAAGTGTTTGAAGAATCTAAATACGATGCGAGTAGTTCTAGTTATACAAAAGATACATGTATTCAATTTAATTTAAATACCCCTCCAAAATTTTGAGTTGAAGGCTGTCGTATGTGCTATGATAAATGTTTTCTGTGCCCCATAATGATTTTAACAAAACCAAAATTGATACTTGGGGAATTAGTATGGATGAGATGTGAATACAACAATTGTACAGTATATTGTATCCGAGGTAAACCGGTGACAACCACCTATATGCGTGCGCTCGTCCCACAGCTTACAGGAGCAGGCGCGACGGGTGTGGCTCCAAGGAGCCCCGCAGGAGTAGCAGAACTCGTAGCCGCACCGACACTTCATGTGGTTGCAGCCATGGGCCAGCTCGATGAGGTTCCGGCACTTGGGGCACCCCCTCCATCCTTTGCGCCGAGCCAGACATTGCAGCCTGCGCTCCTCGGCCAGCTGCAGCTCCTGCGTCGTAGCCGATGTCGTACTTGCCGGCGCGGCAGCATTATAATTGATTGCACGACGCGGATGAGCTGCTGTTGCTGGCAGGCCTGGCCGCCGCACGATAGCATTGACCTTCTGCTGGTACGTGACACAGGACATCCCAGCGTGCCATGGCACCCGGCACCTGGTGCAGAAGAAGCGGTGACACGCTGGACACTCGGCACCGCATGTCGCCGTTGTTGACGACGACGATAATCGGCTCGATCTCCAGGTTGACACGTCGGGTCGACACGCAGAGACGTTGTCCATCCGTGGGTTGCGTGGCACGTGCAGACGTGGCGTCACCTCTCGTCTGGTCGATAGCGCCGTCGCCTGCGCCTGCTGGTGAGGGAAGTCCAACCTCACGTCGGTGTCGGCGGCGTCCAGGAGCGCCGAGCAGTCAGGGAAGGGACAGTAGAATCGAGCGACCTCTGGGACGTGCTCCAATGCGAGCAGGTCCAAAAGCAGCTCGTACGACTCCCGTGGAAGGATGTCTGCACACTGTGAGAGCGTCAAGCTGCCAGCAATACTAGGGCCCGCACGAGCATCAATGTTGCAGGCCGGGCATGCGAGCAGACCTGGCATCTTCCGTCGCTCCTTTATTGCAAGGCTGGTGTGCCTGCACAGGCAGGATGAACAGAAAGAGTGAAGGCAGCCTTCGATTAGCAGGGTGTCCGCTTATAAGAGTATTGATCGCTCTCCACCATCAATCATCAGCTGAGAGCTTATCTTCAACTTGAGATCACTCGTCAACGCATAATCAAGTCCATTTACTACAACTCTTAGAGATCTCGATCATGGATTCGGTACTTGCTTATGACGAATCAACGCTCGGTGCAGCCAACATGCAGCCTGCAGCACCTAATAGTACTGGCGAAGCCTCGCAACCGGTGGGAGGTGGAAGTGATTAGGAGACGTCATCGTCGTCGTCCCTATACGGGCAGAGATATATCGGATCGGCGGTAATTACTTGTAACATATGCCTAGACGAGAAGCAGGCCAATACAACAGCTGGTGATGAAAAGATTTGGTCAAGTACTAACTCCATCGTCCGACATCTATCAATATTCGTCCATCTATGGCACCCTTGTGCAGTGCGGCCAATCGCTCGCCCACACATTGTAACCACTTGGGCAAGCCCAAGAAGGACCATCGGTAAGATGTATTATATAAAAGAAACAACTCTACCATTTTTCATATCATCATCATTAGTAGTACTAAGGACAAAATTTCGTGCATGGACGTGTTCTAAAAGGCCTTTGGTAAGATCTCATGGATGCTATAGCATTTCATTATGGTGGGGGTTGAGATATTTTGAGTAACATAATAAATTAAGGAACTTCATTGGTTGTTTTGGAAAAATCCATACTAACTAGGGAAAAGTGTCCAACTACTGCCACATTTCCTTGTGTAAAGTTGTTATGTCATTATTTTACAACTTTCTAAGTAGAAATGAATGCAAACAAATTGCTCCCAAAGTAGTACGCATTGTCATTGCCTAGTCAATTTTATCATATTTTTTTCCATAATTAGGAAGGTTAAGTTGTTTAGTCAACGCTACCCTGTTAGTGTTATCATGCTTTGCATATGTTCATCATGCATCCAAAGTCAACTTCATTATCATTGTTTGTCAGGTGTGTATCATTTGCTTTTGTCTATTGTGGTTCCTATAATTTTGAGTTTTATTCAATTTGTGTTATGGTTTGTAGTTTTACTTTGTACAAAAAGAAGAACATCCACATGAAGAAAAATACACTGGTATGCTTCTACTAAGCCTTGTTATAGAAATCAAATAGTTGTTTTATTTTGTTGTTGTTATCATTTGTTGCAATTTGTTGCCATCCTATTGCTCTGTCTTTTCCTATTTCTCTATTCATCATTATCATCATCTACAAAAAACAAGATGTTTTCTTTGTGTCTACTGTCTCCATTTCTACATATTCTTGTCATTTCAAATGTAGTGTCTTGATTTCTTAATTCTATATGAACATTATAAATAGTTGCTTTGAGTAGCCTCCTATAGTTGCAATGGGCTATTTAGACTTATATAGTGTGCATGTCCACAAAAGGAGAACACTTGTATATTTCTATTGCTTGTCATTGAAATCAGCCTTTTACTTTGTTAACTTGATTTTCTCATATTGTTAGAATTTTTGGCTGTGAATGTAATAACCTCTTCCTCTTCTTGAAATCTTTATCTTTCTGTATTCATCATAATCGACATCTTTATCTACAAAAAAAAAACTTTTTTTTGTATGTATTATCTTTTTTTATCTGTACTATTATCATGTCAACTCAAGTAGCTTCACTTCTTAATTATATATAACTATAGTGGAAGCCTACTTTCACTAGCCTGCATGCAAGCAACAATGCTATGCTATTATTATGATGACCACCTATGGGATTTCCATACCTCTATCTTGATACCATAGCATCCTTGTGGTGAACATAAATATGTGTTTATCCTTGATGTAGTCTTCTTGCTACTACATGGATGAGAGTAGTGCTTACATGTCAAGATAGTTAACTAAGTGTGCATCAATTTATGTAGCTTTGAGGCTATAAGAGCTACAATTCCAATTCGGACATAAATATATATATGGTGTAGCTTCCATGTTATTCTAAATATAGAGCATTAGAGTTTATGAAAGCTTCATAAAGAGTGGAGCTCGATATGTTTCTATTACTTTATAATGTAAATAGATACTTGTTTTCTCGTATTGATGCTCTCACATTAGGAGAGTTTTGATGTCTCAAAAATGTATTTTAAGGTATAGAGAGAGAGTACTCTAGACCAATGGGAGCACAGTGTGTAAAAAAATTTAGTTTTTAAAAATAAATAAATAGAATATTAGTAAAAATTTTATTATGAATATCTACTTTCAACATTTCAAAATTTTGATTATGATATTCTTTACATTAATGACATAGGGTCTCTGACTACTTTACATTAATGATACGTCTAGGATTATATAATAATGACAATTTAATCTAATTGAGATTACCAAATAGCTTTGTGTTCATATTTTTTCACTCCCTTGTTTTGGTCGCTCTTTGCGTGGGTAAACGTGATGATGATACTGATGCAAATAGTGACGTTGATAACGACACTTTGTGACACCTATTGTGATGCTGATAGCGACATGTGCAGTAAATTTGTGACGCTAATAGCGACAATAACAAGGAATAAAAAATTGTGGTAGGGTAGCACAAATAGCACTATGTGCTTTATTTGGGCCATACAAAATAGTTTCAGTAATGTATACAATGCTCGTGTAAATAAAGGCAAAGTGTACTTGAATTATAACACTGATACATGAAATAAATACATGATTACATAATGAAAGCGACCGGTACAATCATGGCAAGATACTACTACTACATAGAAAATGTCTACAAAAATCACGTGACAAAAAAAGAAGAGTATGTGAGCTCCACGGATCCAAGGGCGAGCTATAGATGCTCGCCATCCGAAACCTCGTCCTACCACAAAGGAGCATCGAATGGACTCTGCAAAAAAAGAAACAACTACACATCAATCCATCATACAATAATGCATTTTAATTGAACTTAGTAACTCTTACAAACAAGAAAGATGAGTGACTTACAGGGTTGCTATGTCCATACAAGCAGTCGATCAATGCAATGAGACTGTGTCTCTCTATATATCAAGTCTCTAGGCCGGTGAGATCGCAAATTGTAATGGAGTGCTGCAAAGAAAACAAAATACAACTGCTAAAAACATGATTGTGAGTACAAGGGATATTGCAAAAAAACAAGTAAGTAGAACAAAAGAAAAATTTACAAAGTTCTCTAGATATGTCCTCTGGCCCCCGCCACTCCCAAGATGATAGACCACTCTTACCTCCAGTCATGCCCTTGCCACCTCACGTTGCTATCTCCAACGTCCTTGAGAATCTGTAGTTTCCTCCCTGAGTCAGTGCCAGTCGTTCGCATCTAGCCACTCAGGCTTTGAGGCCCCACTCTTAAGTGCCTTCTTGTGTGCATCCGATTGTCTGTGTGACATGTACACACGCATGCACTACATCATCCAGCCTGTGGAAAACCTATATGTTGTGGCTGGTATCAGAAACTCGTCATGCAAGGATGCTACTATGTAGTCCTTGCTCCCCTCTCCATTATGTTCTTTCAATGATCCAAGACGTTGTGCCAAAAAACTTGTTGGCACAACCCTCTCGTACGAGCCATCACCCTCCTCCCCTCAACATTCATGATGATGGTTCATGTCCTATCATCTACAAGGTATCCATACCCCTCTAGGGTATGCCTAAGATGTTGTAATATTCCGCGTGGTGAAATGAAATCGGACTAATAGAAAATTTTTTATTCCCCCCCTTATCCCTCAAGCCGCCGACTGATGAGCTGGAGGGGGAGGGGAATAGAAGGAGCTACTAAGCTCCTTGGTGGAGCCTTGGAGGCAAGGGGGGGCATGCATGTCGACGCGCAAGAAGCAAAGATCCCCCTCCCTCCACTATTTAAACGAGGGGAGAGGGTCGTTGTACAGAGAGGCTAGGGGTCGTGAGAGAAGAACCGAATGCCGCCATAGCTCCGAGCTGAAGAAAGGGAGAGGAATCGCCACTACCACGCCGACATCTGCCCTCCGTCACATCGCCATCGATTGCTGCAGACCGCCCAGTCCCACCGTTTTGGCTGAATTAGCTTTTCTCCCCCCCCCCCACGTGGCCCTTCCAGAAGCTCCTTGGAAGGTTCCAAGGTGGGCTTCTTAAGCCCTTGTTCTCCCCCCCCCCTCCTGAGGTTTTAAATCCCCCCCCCCCCCCCAAGTCCCTTGTTCTTCCCCCTCCCCCTTAAATCCCCCCCCTAAGGCCCTTGTTCCCCCCCCCCCCCCCAAGCCTTGCTTTTTCCCCTCCAAATTTTAATCTCTCCAAAGCCCTTATTACCCCCAGGTTTTAATTTTCCCCCCCTAAGCTCTTGCCCTTTTCCCCTCCGGATTTTTCTTTAAACTATTCAAGTCACACCCATGAGCCTACTTTGTCCTTAGGCTACCTTGCAGACTTCCATTTTTCTTGCCTAAATTCCTTCACTCACTTTTTTTAAAAAAATATTTTTGTGCAAGTGCTCTCGTAGCTGAGCTTTGTGTTCTTAGTCTTATCAAACAAGCCGGTGTCCACACACTCCCATGTCCTAAAAATCCAAGTCATCATCATGGCCTCGTATGGTATCCGGTAAGGAAGAATATAGCCGTGAGATAAAAGATAGGGAGGGAAGTAGAGGGAGCAAAAAGAGGGAGTGAAGGAGGAAGAGTGGGAAAAAAAAAGTAAAAGATAAGGAAGGAGAAGACGGTGGAATTCCAAGAAGAAAAAGGAAAAGGCTATCTCACAATCGAACTACGATGCCGCCGAAGAAAGTCCAAGGTGTAGCGGCGGGAGGGTCATCTCCCGGTATCCATGTGGATATCTCCCCTCAAAGCCAGGTTTTTCTTCTTGGTGTTAATTCGGTTTTAAGTCAATCATGCAAAGGAAAATTGTTAAGAAAAGATATATTTGTTCGAGTTAATTTTAACGAAGCATTTAGCTTATGAATGACAATGTATACAAATTAGCTTTCTTCAAATTGCATCAAGAATTATAAAATTATAGGCAAGATTAACCATTTACTATAGTAATTTATTCCTAAAGTGTAGAAATTATATCTTGCACCATTAGTCTTATTCCTTTCACAACGAATCATGGTAAAATGGCTAAGTTCATGAAAGGTTTCTTTCGATGCTCAAATTACTAGGGAGTTATTTTTGCTAGTTGCACATCTTAGCAAGGCAAATGTTGTTATTTGGCATGAGTTCATCTTTAAAGAAAACGGAAGTTAAATGTTAGGAATTAACAAGTATAAAAATTAGATATACAAACTCATTTGAAAAGAAAATGTAATGGGGAATTGCTGGATGACACTCTATTAACACTTTTTCCCTGCTATTTGAGGACTTTGGACTAATAAAGTGTGTATACACTAATTCCTCAGCTAGGCCTTTGTCCCAAGAAGTATCGTCCCTCTTTGTATCATCTTGGCATTATGCTATATGCCAAAATTAAACTGTATTGATTGGGAAAGTTAATTGTCACAAGGATAGTAAAACCATGACAAGACGAGTAAGATTACTTCTAAAAGCTAACCGAACCAATCTTTTCAAAAGCTAACCGAACCAATCTAAACATAGAAACATTCATACCCTAAACACTTGACTACTTTCCTTACCGTAAGGACAATAATTTCATAAAAATAAGAAACTAGGAAACCCTAGGCCTGACATATGTCAGCTTAAGGAATCTAAATAGATTATTCCATCGCAGGACTTGCGCAACATGTATGAAATCATTTTTTGATTGATTCACAAGGAGAAAAGGGAAAAACCCTCATCAAGGACGGCAGATCCTTACGCAAGCTATCTTGCAAAAAGACGTATTTTTGGGTATCCTTCTAAATAAGGAAAGTTGTAAACTAGAAACTAGCATATCTATGGTACCTTAGGGTTAACCAAGTTGGGTATACCCTACACCCAAATATAAAGGATCTTGCCAACTTACAAGACATCTTGAGAACGACTGGTGATACACTCAAAAAGGAAAGAACACTTGTTTAGCAGTTTGCCATACAAGTGGTTTGATTAATGGAAATGTTTGTGCTTGCTAGAGATTTTAGGGCTCTATTTGAATTATGAATTACAAATTAAACAAGTACCTATACTTCAGGTTAAAGGCTTGAAGGGAGAGGCAGCTTCAATTACCCCCGACTGCTTGCCTGACCCTAACCAAGGGGGTTGTTGACCTCGTCGGGAGCGCGGACTGAACCCGCCGCGAGAGGTCTCTTCGTTAAGTTCTACTTGGAGCAGGAGAACGCTTGGGTGCCAGGGGGGGCTCTGGCCATAAATCCCTCGCCTTTCGGGTCCTACATAAGAGGCTAACGTGACTCGGGATTGGATGTTGAGGCCCGCATACTAGTTGACAAGCGGAAGCTTGGAATAGTGATCCCCTGGAGATTACTGGTTAGCCTTCGGTCATATTATGGAAAGCCTACGGGCGGAACTTCTTGTATTTCAAAGATAAAATGATGAGATGTTAAAAGAACTTGCTTGATGTTGTTTTTATATGTCACCTGATAAGATTACATGAAGGAACCTGTGCTTAACAAGATTAATTAAAGAAGCTGATTGTTATATGTCAAATTAATGTGTTAGATAATTACATAACTAAAAAAAAACCGAGGAAAGTGCGGAGGATGGGCCATGGGTTTGTCTTACGGTTGGGTGGTCCCGGTTAACCAGGAACTTTTCTAAAAAAAAAAATCTCGAGGAATAGCGGAACGATCATCATCATCAAAAAGAATAATGAGAACAATGACCTAGAGTTACGTCTTACCCAATTTACGTTGTTTTAGGGGAACGGAATGGGTCTATGCCTTATGGCAGAGAGGTTGAGCGTTGCATCCCTCTCGTTTCCCATTCTCCTTGAACCAAGTGCAGCGTGAATCTGCTTCGGACCTGGCGTTTCTGCGTAAAGTAGTTCGCTCGGGTGTGACGCTAGTTGCTGTTAGCTAACGGCCCATTAGGAAAACCCTAACTCTAGTCGATCCTAAGTGGGAACGGCCAGGATACTTCCGGTACGTGGCAGGTGCAGGAAGAACTAGATCGCAAAACCCGTAACATTCCGTGGGAGTACCGGGCGGAGCTTTCTAGACATCCTTTCCGATGGACTGCTAAGACGTGTCCTAGATAATACTATGGGACACGATACAGTTGGTATCAGAGCCGACCAATAACGGAATTGTTTTTATGATATCTCAATAAAATGAAATAAAGAAATTGTTGCTGTCCAAACATTTCCTCATCTTCAATGCTGTCTTGTAGAACTATGAAGTGTGGAACAAGTTTTTGGTGTTTCGGGTCATGTTTATGAGTGCAATGCATTCTCCGCTTTATAGACAAAGAATTGGGATGATGAACATCCTGGAGCAGATTTATAATCCATCACCTTTATACATAGAACAAAGATGGACGGGGTCTTCAGGAATCTACTACATAGCTGCCCACCGATTCTCTTATCTACAAACCAACCTAAAGAGGATCAAGTGGTTGGAAGACTTGAAAGTCGTGAAGCTGTTCATTTTTGTGGAAGCTCACGTAAATTCGACTTTACATATTCAAGGTTAGAGGGTTGAAATGAACTCATATGTATATGAGGAAGTAACCCGTGTAATCCCAGCCGACAAGATTAAAGTGTTGGGACGCCATGAGAAGTATGGATTCCAATGAAAAGGGTATCCTGAACTTCCAATGAATTATCGATTCCTAAAGATCCATGACCCAAAACCCTACTACTACATAGTTCTTGTAGACAAATGCAATACAACGTTGTTCTCCCCAAACTGAATGTAATGATTGGATTATCATCACACGAGATGTTGTATAAGGCTACACCCATGTAAATATAAATAAGGACTTCTTTTATCCATATCTGGCTGTGCATCAGAGTTGTTAAAAAGTTAAGTAGCTTCATGATTTACAAGATAGCTGAACTAAAGATAAGCTAACGTCAATTATCATATAATAGCGTTAAGAAAAATTTTATCCAGGCACAACCCCAGGTACAAGCTCCAAATTCGCCCCCTACATCAAGTACTGTTGTGACCCAGGAAAAGAAGTTCCTCCTCAAGCAGATAAAGCCCCCCGAGTTTGACGGGAGAGGCAGATTCGTCTAGTCTGATGCTGAAATTTGGATTGAATCTATGGAGGATTACTTTGAAGCAGCTCATACTACACCTACCAATCAGGCCATGCTCGCCAAATTAAAACTCACCGGCGAAGCTAGACTATGGTGGAAACAATGGTGCACGGACCAAGGGACTACAGAGGGGTCCGTTACCTAGGAGAAGTTAAAGAAAGCCGTGCAGGGTAGATATTTGCCACTTGCATATCGTACACAAAAAATGAATGAGTTCTACGAGCTAAAACAGCTAGGACTCACTCTCGACGCATACTACTTTAAATTCGTTACACTTTTAAAGTATGCGCCACAGATGGACATGATGCAGCAGGTGTCCAAATTTTGCGCAGGCTTAAATCCACCCGTAAATACCCGTCTCGAATCTGTGCGTCCATCAGATCTGCAGGATGCACTAATTCGAGCGGCGCCTATAATTCAGGAGGTGCAAGCTAGACCAAGGGGTAACAAAACTTGGTCCTATAGTGACCCGAACAGAGGAGCATTCAGACCTCAAGTGAAGAGAGTTCAAGGTCACAATCAGGGACAAAGGAAGAAAGCAAGGACAAATAACGTCAACAACTTTGTTCCTACTCAAAGTAATGGCCGAAACCTCCGATGTTTCCACTGCAACGAACCCGGTCACTTCAAGAGGTAATGTCCCAAGCTCAGCGGGGGACATCATCAAATGCCTTTCCAAGGTGCAGGCCGCGGTCAAGGCGCCGCCACCCGTGGAAGAGGAAGAACTGCCTGCATTGCCAATAGGCAAAGATGAGAAGAAGAAGAAGAGGAAGATCTGACTATGGAAGCAGAATTGGAAAGAGCGACAGTCCATGCCGCTTTACACAAGAAAGGGCCGAATCGCCAGTTCTCGGTGATTCAAACACTGTCGGACTATCAAGGTAAAGGTTTCAAAACCTTGATTGATTGTGGCAGTACACATTCCTTTATCTCACCAACATGTGCAAAAAGATTAGGAATAGCCACAGTAGAAGCACCTACCTTGCTTGTGGAATTCGCAAACGGTCGTGAGGTAACTTGTACCAGGCAAACTACTAAGGAGAAATTCTTTCTGGGAGGAAAGAAAACCTCAGTCAAATTCAGAGTCATGAATTTAGGTATCCATTAGTGTCTACTCAGGATGGATTGGCTTAAGCCTAATGATGCCCACATCCACTGTGGAAAGGGTCAAGTTTCCTTTCGAAACTCTGAAAGGGAGTTTGTCACAACTCAAGGTGAGGCAGGAGTGCCAAGAATCCAATTAGCCAAAGTATCTCGGATCATAAAAGGAGTTAGAAAAGGATTACCCGTTTACCTCATCAAACTCAACAAGTTAGATCAAAAGCAAGAGTCTCATGAAGGACCTTCTTGGCTAAAGGAATACGCTGACATATTGCCTGAGGAATTGATTGAACTTCCGCCTCCAAGAGAAGTAGATCATGAAATTAGGCTAGTGCTTGGAGCTGCACCAGTTGCAAAGAGACCTTATAGAATGTCCATACCTGAAGCAATTGAGTTGAAGGAACAGCTCAAGCAACTGTTGGATCAGGGTTACATCTGGCCTAACAACTCACCATAGGGAGCTCCAGTACTATTCCAGAAAAAGAAAGATGGGACACTTTGACTATGTATTGATTACCGAGGGTTGAATCAATCAACAGTCAAGAACAAGTATCCTATTCCTAGAATCGATGAGCTTCTTGATCGTCTTCAAGGTGCAAAGATCTTCTCCAAGATTGATCTCAGGTCAGGTTACTATCAAATAAGGATCAAGGAAGGAGATATTCCAAAAACGGCCTTCAATACAAGATATGGGCACTTTGAGTTCTTGGTTATGTCATTCGGGCTTACAAATGCACCTGCCACCTTCAATATATTAATGCAAGATATTTTTAGACCATATCTTGATGATTTCGTGTTTGTCTTCTTCGATGACACTTTAGTCTATTCTAAACAGGAAGAAGATCATGAACCTCAACTTCGGATTGTCCTTGAGACAATGAGGTCCCATAAGCTGTATGCAAAAATGAAGAAGTGTGCATTCTTCAAGTGTCAGATTGAATATCTGGGATTCATAGTATCATCAGAAGGAATATCAATAGACCTAGCCAAAGTCAGAGATGTGCTTGAATGGCTAATACCAGTATCCGTCAAAGAAATACGTAGCTTTCTTGGCTTGACAGGATGGTATAGGGTCTTTATCAAAAACTATGCTTTGATTGCATCACCTCTTACAAAATTACTAAAGAAGCAGACTTCTATTACATGGTCAACTCCCGAACAAAATAGCTTCGACAAATTGAAGCAAAGTTTGGTATTAGTACCTATTCTAAAACTTCCTGACCTCAATAAGGAGTTCGAGGTAGTAACTAATGCCAGCATTCTTGCCTTGAGGTGTGTACTTATGCAGGAAGGTCATCCAGTAGCATACTCTTTAAGGAAATTAAAGAGTCATGAAAAGAATTATGCCACGCATGATCTGGAATTATTAGCTGTCATCCATGCTCTAAAACTTTGGAGACACTACCTGTTGGGTAACAAGTTTACTCTAGTAACCGATCATAAGAGTCTCAAATGGATTTTTACCCAGAACGAGCTCAACATGAGGCAATGTCGGTGGATTGAAGTATTGGAGGAATATGATTTTGAAATCAAGTACCGACCAGGGAAAGAGAATGTAGTTGCCGATGCACTCAGTTGCAAGGCATTCCTAAATTCCCTAATCTTGCAGAATCCATCAACGGCTAGATCTCTGGCTACAAAGGTATCTATGCCAAACAACCCTATACTTGAACTAGCTAGAGAGGAAGCATGCCATGATTTGACCTACCAAGCAATGATAAAGGAAATATCTACCAAGGAGCAGAATCAGAAATTGCAAGCTAAGTATCAGGAATTTTCCATTGATAATGGACTTGTCTACTACAGAACAAGGCTGTGTATACCAGCAAGCCAGTCACTTAAGCAGAAGATATTATGGGAAGCTCATGATTCTCCCTTCACAGGACATCCTGGCTATGCAAAAACTCTTGATGCAGTTAGGAAGAGCTACCATTGGGAGAGGCTCAAAGGTGACGTTCTCAAGTATGTCACTGAATGTTTGTCTTGCCAACGTATCAAGGCCGAACATGTCATGATGCCAGGGAAACTGCAACCGCTTGACATTCCCCAAATTAAATGGGAGTTCATCAGTATGGATTTTGTTGTGGGCTTACCCCAAGTCCAAGGAGGATACAATTCCATTATGGTTGTGGTTGATATGCTTACCAAGGTTGCACACCTAATTCCAGTAAAGACAAACTATAAAGCCTCTGACATTGCAAGATTGTTTATCAAGGAGATATTTCAAGCTACATGGGTTACATAAAAGAATCATTAGTGATCGAGATTCTCTCCGCTCCATACCACTGGCATCTCGCAAGACAGCGGTACCTAATGAAAATCCAACTCCTTCGCAGGTAGTGGTGCCTCACGCAAGGAATCCCTGTTTCTCGGATGATTTACTCCAATAGTCATAAACAGAACAACTTGCATACCATCCTTACTACGTATCTGTGCATAGACTGAGCCATCATCCATCACTTTCGTTTCTATTCTTGCTTCTGTAATGAAAGGTTGTCCAAGAATAATCGGATAAGAGCAAGAATCCTGAATAAAGCAATGATAATCCTCTTCAATATTACCAATAGAAATTCTGATGCTCGGACAAGCAGCATACATATTACTAGAAGTATTATTGGCTGCTCTCATGCGCCAGCCATGCTCTACATCCATAGGCCACTTGCCACTCTCATAAATACCTCGAGCAATAAGATTAATCTCAGAACCATGATCAACTAAAGCAATCAAAGGAATTTGTTTCTCTCCAATCCTTACCACCATCTCAGTGGTTGCTCTAGCCCAATGACTGCGTGAAAAATGACTGCGAGGAATGAGGATAGGGGTATCATCATCTTCATACTGCATAGGCTAAACTATTTTCTCCAACTGCGGATTGACAGAAGCATTCTCAACCATCACTGCATCATCATGCTCTTCCCCAAGAGCTCCATGCCATAACCCCTGTAAATGATGCTAGGAGGCATATTCCATGGTGGATTCCGTGAGGTTTTACGGTGGATTCTATAAACTTAGATGACCGGGGCTCATACACAAAGAGGATTCTTTGTGCGAGAAGTTGATGGGGACGCCTGTCCTTTTCGGGCGTTTCATTAATTTTGTGTGTACATGGGTGATTCCATAGCGGGTGATTCCGCAAAATGCATATTAAATTAATAAACGTTTATGAGTTTAGAGTGTGCACTCGTAATAAATTAAGGTTAGGATTTATTTCTAACCAGTTGATTTATTTATGTAGCTGAAGACTGCTAAGTATTCACTTTTGTCGGTTTAATTGTATTATTTTACTAACGATTGTGAATGCTTCAGTTGATGTGTAGAGATAGCAGCAGTGGCGGAGGAAAGCATTGGAGTCTAGTGAGTATTCGACTTTTGGATTATATTTTCATAGGCGCCACGCCTATATTTTGTTATGTCTATTGAGGCATTGATTATTGATTATTATTTTGTATGTGCCTATGCGCAAGGATATGTTATTTCTATTTGGACATTGAGATTGGGCGTACCAGACTCTATGGGCACCATCCATCAGCTTTATTTCCTATTTTTGTAGAAAGCAAACTCAAAAGCTAAAAGCTTGTCATATTTTTGTAAATTGGGCTATTATTGAGCATGAAGATTGAAATATACATAAGATACATGCTTTGTGAAGCACTCACACAAGGCATGGGGGGAGATTGAACCCAATTGGTCTCTTGCTTCTTGTCGTTCATGCTTTTACATTGTTTTTTGTCCAAAAAGGTAGAGTTCATTGTTCTTGGGGACCTTCCGAGATTCACTACGTGAGCATACTGTGACCGATCTGCGCATCAGTGGTATCAGAGCGGAGTTGAGATCAAGAGCTTCCAATCGCTACCCATCTCATGCGAGGGCCGAGCTCCAGGAACGATCCAGTGTCAATCTCATCGCGAACCGTCGATACAGACAGAGTTTTGGTGATCAAGAACCCCTGTTTCTACTCTTAGATCGCAAAGGACCAGGCTGTGTAGGCGGAGGACCACGCAATCATCTTCTTCATCAAGTCGTGGAAAAACCAGAGATAAGATTTCTCATGTCATAATTAATTACTACAACAAGGCTTAAGATTAAGCTTGGAAGCTTTAAAAAGCTTCAAGCTTCAAAATTTTTTAGTCGTGGTATCTCAGGAGGCCCCTGCGTTTTTCGCGACGTCACAAAACGGCCCCTCCCCCCACGAAATCTGACGACTCAGTCATTAAGCTTTTTAAGCTTAATCTCTTAAGTCAAAGCTAAGCTCTGCAAGTCACACAGGGCAAGAAAGTCACCAAACTCCGGGTCCTGCGCACTAGAAGTCAGGTTCTGCAAGTCGACTGCAATCAAGTCTAGTAAGTTCATCAAGTCGGCCTAAGTTCTGTAAGTCTGCAACTCTGCAAGTCGGCTAAGTGTGCAACTCTGCAAGTCAAACTAGTCAATTGGAGTCAGAACTGACTAGTGCTCAAAACTCCTAGAAGACTTGTTCTTGCGCAAAAATTCTGAATTGGAAAGTTGTTCGTTGCAAAGTATTCTACTTATCTACAGGTTCGCTGAAGTATTTTCAACAAACGAAGAAGGAAATATTGTAGATTTTCTGAAAATTGAGGAAGAAATACCCAAAAATACATAGCCTTGTAACCTCGAATTTGAGCTACGCTCATCCCGCTAACTTGATTTTGAGTGAGAAAGGTTTATTGAGTTTTACAGGATGACGACCCCACATATGGATGATCCTATGGCTGAAGATGACCTACCTGAGCCTACCATGGAACAAAAGCTGGATCTAATCATGCTGTAATTGGAAGAAGAACGAAGAGCTAGACAAGCATTGCAAGCGCAATTGATAAAATTACAAAGAGCGTCCACCGACAAAGAAGAACCTCAACTTGAAGATTTGATTCGACGTACCATTGACGCCACTCTTGAAGCACAAACCATTCGCAAGGAATCCAAGATAAGTAAACAAAGTTTCAAATTTCGCACTTTCAATGGCATACGAGAAGGAAAGACTGTTTTATCATTCATTAGCCAGTTTGATGACTATTTCCATGAGGAAACTTATCCAGAAAAAGATAAAATCAAGTGTGTTACTAATCATTTGGTAGACAGAGCATCACTTTGGTGGACTGTAGTATGCAAGAGCATAGAATGTCCTACTACTTGGGAAGATTTCAAGAAGAAGTTCAAGCAGAATTTCCTTCCACCGCAATTTCATGAGAAGGCTATCAAGCAATGGGATTTACTTCAACAACGGGATCGTGAGCCTATTCCACAGTATACAAAGCGTTTTTGGAATGCACTCCTATAGCTACGCATGCTTGAAGATGTACCAGAGACGACACATAAGCGGAAGTATATGTCTGGACTTCTTGGACATTACTACGCTGAAGTGAACATGTTCAAGCCTGCTACCCTTGAAGACGCCATCTCACTAGCTCACGACACTGAAGATAAGTTATGCGGAAGAGATAGACGACCACAGCAATTCCAAGCCAATGGTAATTATGGATCTAAACAATTCAATTCCAATTTTAGAAGGTTTAATCCAGGTCGTTTCTCATCACCATCTTTCTGCAAGAATTGGGCTAAACCACCTGCATTACCATCCAATGTCAATCCAAATCCTAAGCCTATTCCACAAGAAAAACCAAATGTACCCAGACTTCCAGCCATTGCAAATAATGTAACCAAAAGCCAAGCCAATAGTATGCTATAAGTGTCACCAGCCGGGGCATCTCGCAGCAAATTGTCATTCAAAGAAGCCACTAGCACATCTCAACTATCTTGGAGCCATGGACGAAGACGAGCATGAGGATATGCCTGATTTCACTAAAGATGAGGATGACACTACTACTACTTTCGACACTTTACCAGGTATGCCTACTCCACATTCATTATTGACTATGAAATGTTTGTGCATGGAAAGGAAAGAACTATCTTGCATGATGACGGTAGTACTCATGACTTTATTTCAGCAAAATTGGTAAAGGAATTGAAATTACAGACTGTACCTACGCATTATCGCATAAAAGCTGCAGTTTTAGGCACTAGGTACAATGGCACATAAGAAGTTCAAGATTTAGAGATTCAAATTGGTTCATACATTGAAAGAAGAAATTTCTTAGTTGTCCCATTACAGTCAAGCGACATTATTCTAGGAATGCCTTGGAGACACCAGCATAATCCAAATATAGATTATTCCACGCACACAATGAATATTAATTTTCAAGGAAAATCTATTACATTATATGGTATGCATGCATCTAGTATTTTTCCACTACTTTCGCATACTCAAGCAAAACGTGCATTACGCAAGAGTACTAAATCATATCTCATTTGGGTGAATGAATTGCACACAAAGGAATATCATATGCATCCTAGGCATAAGGAATTTCTTGCATATTTTAAGGACTGTTTTGCTAAAGACCTACCACCAGGTTTACCTCCTTCACGTCCAGAAGACCATAAGATTGATTTAATCCCTGGCACACAACCACCTTGCAAAGCACCATATAGGCACAATCAAATAGAACAAAAAGAAATCTAGAGTCAAGTTGAAGAATTACTAAATAGAGGATTAATTCGACCTAGTAGTTCTCCATTCGGTGCACCTGTACTCTTAGTTAAGAAAAAGAATAATACTTATCGTATGTGTATTGACTACCGAGCTTTAAATAAGATCACTGTAAAGAATAGGTATCCTATACCTAGAGTTGATGACCTTATGGACAAACTGCAAGGATCTTCTATATTTAGTAAAATTGACCTTAAGTCTGGATATCATCAGGTGAGGCTAGATAAATCTGACATATTTAAGACTGCATTCAGAACACAATTTGGCCATTACGAATTCTTAGTCATGCCATTCAGATTAACTAATGCACCTGCCACTTTCAGTAGAATGATGAACCGTATCTTTCTGGAATATCAGTATT
Source organism: Lygodium microphyllum (assembly GCF_053477565.2). Classification (NCBI taxonomy): domain Eukaryota; kingdom Viridiplantae; phylum Streptophyta; class Polypodiopsida; order Schizaeales; family Lygodiaceae; genus Lygodium; species Lygodium microphyllum. The sequence goes on from NC_141151.1 coordinate 110,585,327, forward strand.
GTGTGATTGTTTTCTTTGATGATATTTTGGTGTTTAGTCAAAGTGAAAAAGCGCATTATGAGCATTTATCATTAGTTTTTCAATTACTGAAAGAAAATCAATTGTTTGCAAATCCTGAAAAGAGTGAATTCATTAAGAAAGAAATTAAGTATTTAGGTCATATTGTATCAAAAGAAGGAATTAAAGTTGATCCTAAGAAAATTGATGCAATATTGCATTGGCCTGTTCCTAAAAACGTGCATGAGTTACGCTCATTCCTTGGTCTTGCTAGTTTCTATAGGAAGTTTGTACGTAATTTTTCATTACTTGCTTTACCATTAACCAAACTTCTCAAGAAAGGGATTGTTTATCAATGGACTGAAAATCAGCAGAAATCTTTTGACTTACTGAAACGTGCATTAACCAATGCCCCTGTTCTACAGTTGCGTGACTTTAATAGACCATTCTTTCTAGTTGTGACTGATGCTAACGGATGAGGAATACGAGCCGTACTAATGCAAGACAATCATCCAATAGCATATTCTAGTTCTAAGCTGAAACCCTCTGAGCTGAAATATTTTTCATATGACAAAGAACTATTAGCAGTTGTACAAGCATTAAAATAGTGGAAACACTACTTAATGGGTTCAGAATTCATGATAAAGACCGACCAGCAAAGCATTACACATTTACTTAGCCAACCCCAAATTTCTGACCGTCATATCAAATGGGCTTCCTTCATTCAAAGTTTTCATCCTATCATTCATTACCAACCTGGAAAAGAAAATGTAGTTGCTGATGCATTGAGTAGAAGACCTGCAATTCATAATATTTCTGTCATATCTTTTAATTCTTTGATTGCTATGAAAGATACATATCACCAGGATATTACTTTTCATTCTGATTGGCAAAAATTAGTTCAAAATAATTTCATTCCTGTTGATTCATTGTCATATAATGATGGATTTATGTTTTATGAAAAGAGACTGTGTGTTACTATTCCATTCCGATCTTTTGTTTTGAATGAAGTTCATTGTCCCCCATATCAAGGTCATAGAGATATCATATCTACATTACGCATGTTAACTGAAGATTTTTATTGGCCGCATATGGATGCAGATGTATCTAATTTCATTTCTGAATGTCTGATTTGTCAAAGAATAAAAAGACATCATGGTAAACAGTATGGATTATTAATGCCTTTGTTTATTCCATCTAAACCTTGGGAACATATTTCTATGGATTTCATTACTGGTTTACCAAATACTAAATCTAACCATGACATGATTTGGACAATTGTAGATAGATTTAGTAAGCAAGCATATTTCATTCCATATAAGAAAACTTTAACAACATCACAAGCAACACAGTTATTCTTGAAAACTGTTTTTACTAACCATGGATTGCCAAAAGTGATTATTTCAGATCATGATTCTAGATTTTGTAACAATTTTTGGATAACACTGTTTGTAAATGCAGGCACAAAGATTGATTTCTCATTTGCATTTCATCCAGAAACAAATGGATAAACAAAAGCCACAAACAGCACCATTCTAGATCTTTTACGTGCATATACTATCTCTAAACCTCAGACATGGGATACTCATTTGCGTTTATTAGAGTTTGCATATAACAATACACCGCACACATCTACAAAGAAAGCACCTTTTGAAGTCATTTATGGATATAGATTATCTACACCTGTTGCATCTTTGTCTAATAGAATTCAGAGTGCTTAATGATATTGCTACTATGCATAATAGTATTTTTTATGAGGTTAAGGATATGATTGCTAAAGCCCAACAATCATATACCAAACAAGCTAACAAGAAAAGACAAGCCATGAATTTCAAAATTGATGATTATGTTTGGCTGAGAATAGAAAAACGTAGACTGCAAAGTGTAGATAGACATCCAGTTGTCAAATTAGCTCCTAGATTCTATGGACCATTTAGAATCATTCATAAGATTAATGATAATGCATTCAAGTTAGAATTACCATCTCATTGGAAAATTCACAATACATTTCACATTAGTTTATTGAGACCATTTAGAGGCCAATTACCTGTCCACCCTGTTTATGAAAACCCACCTTTATTAGAGGAAGAGACTGAAATACTTGAACCAGAAGCCATCATAGACACTGACTACATGACCACTAGAACTGGCCGAAAGTATTCTAGATATCTAGTAAAATTTAAGAACCATCCTGTAGAGGAAGCACAATGGATGCACGCTAGAGACTTAAATGCTTTCCCCACTCTGTTAGCTCCACATTGAGCTAATAGCAATTGAGGTCAATTGCTATCCCACCCCGGGGGTATGATGCCAGGAGGCATATTCCACTGTGGATTCCGTGAGGTTTTACGGTGGATTCCGTAAACTTAGATGACCGGGGCTCATACACAAAGAGGATTCTTTGTGCGAGAAGTTGATGGGGACGCTTGTCCTTTTCGGGCGTTTCATTAATTTAGTGTGTACATGGGTGATTCCATAGCGGGTGATTCTGCAAAATGCATATTAAATGAATAAACGTTTATGAGTTTAGAGTGCACACTCGTAATAAATTAAGGTTAGGATTTATTTCTAACCAGTTGATTTATTTATGTAGCTGAAGACTGCTAGGTATTCACTTTTGTCGGTTTAATTATATTATTTTACTAACGATTGTGAATGCTTCAGTTGATGTGTAGAGATAGCAGCAGTGGCAGAGGAAAGCATTGGAGTCTAGCAAGTATTCAACTTTTGGATTATATTTTGATAGGCGCCACGCCTATATTTTGTTATGTCTATTGAGGCATTGATTATTGATTATTATTTTGTATGCGCCTATGTGCACGTATATGTTATTTCTATTTGGACATTGAGATTGGGCGTGCCAGACTCTATGGGCACCGTCCATTAGCTTTATTTCCTATTTTTGTAGAAAGCAAACTCAAAAGCTAAAAGCTTGTCATATTTTTGTAAATTAGGCTATTATTGAGCATGAAGATTGAAATATACATAAAATACATGCTTTGTGAAGTGCTCACACAAGGCATGGGGGGAGATTGAACCCAATTGGTCTCTTGCTTCTTGTCGTTCATGCTTTTACATTGTTTTTTGTCCAAAAAGGTAGAGTTCATTGTTCTTGGGGACCTTTCGGGATTCACTACGTGAGCATATTGCGACCGATCTGCGCATTAGTAAAGCAGGTCCTTCCATTACATGTCGTTTCCTCCGCAAAAGATCCTGCATCTGATCATGTATTTCTCTTCTAGCAATCCCAAGAGCTTCTCCAATAGTAAAAGTGACTTCACTATTTAAAATTCTTTCATGAAAAATCTTACTCATATCCGTCTGCATATCAAGGTTTGACAAGAGCTTGAATCTTGGCTCCTTTCTTGGTTGTCTCTTTTCTTTCATCTGCTTGTCTGCCATAGGTTGTTCAGGACCTGATTGAGCTGGAGAACTCGTCATAGGTGGAGTTGTAAACAGGTGGTGAAACAAAGTCACCCGTTCTAGTCTTTTTGGAGGTGCTCAGACCCTCCTCATCTCTTCTTCTCTTTTCCTCAACGATGGCATCTAAACCCTATGTTTTCGCCATATAAGAAAAAATAGAATACCTATCAATAGGAGAATCCCATCCTGTTTCTCCTCGGATGCTGGAGCTCACACAAGTCATAGTGGATGCCTGAACTTTCCCTCTTCTCGCTATCTCCAAGGCAGAGGACCATAAGAAAGAGTCTCCATCTGATTTCTGCTCAAGCTGGACTCCATAAGCTGAAGCATCTCCTCTAACACTCACAGAAGCTGATCGCGCAGCCATATCATCAATGAGCTTCTTCATGCCTCCCTTACCAAAGTTCTTGTCAAGAGGAGCACCATTCTCTGTCAGCCATATCTTCCCATCTTGTCCCCAAAACACTACGTTCTTCTTACGCGCTTCCTGAAAAGCATCACAATCTCTGCAGTGTTGGTGCTCTGTACTATCACACCAAATACATCGTTTCCCTTTTCTTTGGCCAGCTGAAAAAGCAGTCACAGTTCACTACGAAAGAAAATAGATCAGAGATGATTAGATCAAGGTTTCAGGCTTATGCTTGAGATGGTGAAGTCATATGTCCCAAACCTAGAAAGCTGGCCCTTTCTTTCTGTTCAACAGAACTCATCAAGCCTATGAGCCAATGGCAGAGCTGTCCTTGAACACCTGAATGCGAAGTTGGTTATGAGATACTACAGATTTTTCTGAACATGGACCTCTTGTAATTTACTTGACAAGCAATATAGTGAACTTTCGCATCAAAAATTTTAGTTCTTCTTGTTAGCTCTTCCCTTGCTACAACTTGAACCCCGTGTTCTGTAGCTCTTGCACGAACTCTATGACATTTCTGGTGAACCCGACATGAAAGCGCTGCATTCATTTTCAGCAAGATGGGTGACTCACAAGAAGAGATGATGGACGAGAATGTCATGAAGTATCTGTTTCAGTCATTTACATCCTATATGCAGCAGCAAGCACACGCGAAACGCGATAGTGATGCCATGGATGCCTTGAAAGCTGTCCAATAGGAGATGAAGCAGCTCAACAGTCAACAAGTTTCAACTTACTTGCATTTGTATGAAGAAAAGATGAAGTTTTTTGGGGTTTCTCAAGACGTTTGGAGCCGCTACTTCTTGTGGATCGTGGTTCGCGCGCTTGAAGTTGGAATTTTAGAAATTCAAGGAACACATGCTAGTTGGACAGAGTTTAAGAAGGCATTAAAAGATGAATATTTCCTGGAGGATACACATCTTATGAACTGTAGGAATTTCTTAGCATGGGTTTCTATGCCTAATAAGGGACTTTCAGTTACCGCCCTTTTGCGAGAGTTTGAGAGCCGCTATGATCAGTTGGATGGAACTGAGCAACAAGCTTTGGAGATGCAGAAAGTGGAATTATTTTTACAAGTTGTTGATGCTGATTTAAAGGAAAAGTTGGATGATTTTTTGGAAGATCAAGCTATCGATTCAGGTTTAAAGACAGAGTGGAGACATGTCATTGATACTGTGAATGCGCAAGTTAAGAAGCAGCGCAGGAGGGTACAATTGCATCGTAATACAGGATCTGCTTCTGAAAAATCCTTGGAGACCTCTACTTCTACCCCTGCTACAAGTTCTATGCCTAAGCCTACTCCTCCTGTTGTAAATCCACTAGTTCTTACTGCTCCAGTGCCCTTATCAGTAGATGATGTTATTAAAGGCTTGACAGATTTGGCGATAGAGGCAGTCAAAGCTGAAGTTGGGAAGTTAAAAGAGCAACTTATGTCAATACCTGTTGTAGCACCTGCTCCCGCTGCACAAAACTCAGGTTTCTCACGCAAGTATCCAGCTTGACAGTATTGTGTCACCCAACAAAGGGATCTATACAAGACTTGGACTTATTGAATGTATCATATTCAAAAGTTCAGCGGCAACCGCTCTACTAGTCTGTTCTTAAAAAGCGACTCATTCAGACAAATTACAACTATTAATCGAGGCTTAACGTCCACCGAGGAGTACCGACGGATCTGTAGAGAGCTTGATTGCCTTTTCTTGAATGACAATACTCACACCTCATCTCCAAGGACTATATTACTCCATAATTCTTACACGGTTTTCAAGATCTGCTCTTCTAACAAAGTATTCCATACTACCTAATGGTAGAGACGGAAGCCGATCCGTCGAGAGGGAGCGAAAAATGGTGTTGTTGTCCTCGCCTTCTTCTTCTTGTTTGTCAGTTGCAGCAGCAGGCATCGAACTCCTTCTGCCTCTGTCACATCCAGTGGATCAGCTGACATTATCTTCTCTCCATCATAATAAGATCTAGCTTGGGGAGCTAAAAGAGTAGCAATCTTGAACTTCCTCGGAAGAAATCGAGTCCCATATATTGGCTCAGGCAAACCCTCAAAATTTGTGCCATGGGAATTATCATTACGAGCCTCAATCACTTCTGTCAACTGTTTTTTTTTTCTTCGGCATCCTCGAAATTTCAATCTTTTCATTGGTGAGAGTGAAAGCCGCTTGAAGTTCATGACTCCACGCACCATGTCTGGGGCGTCAACTAGAGCCCTATTCTGGTCGATGACATCAACAATGACCACCAGCTTTCCATAGCTTGGACCCTAATTCCATAGCAATGCGCCCCAATCTCAAAATAGCGTCGGAAAGGCTATATTGAGGATGCGAAGCTTTTGATCTTTCCCTCCAACTTACTGCCTCCTAGATCTCAATGTTAGAACAATTTTATGTTCCTTTGGGCAGTTTTTCGAAACAGGAAGCCTACCCCAAAGCAATCTGGTTCACATCCTGTTGTCACCACACCAAAGCAATCGCAAAGCTTATCTGATAGCAAACTATTGCAACATGGTTGTGGTTCTTCTCTAAAAGATGAGGAGTTTGTTATGTCACAAAGCAAAAAAGGCGAATGAGCGAGAAAAAAATCCCCCTTTGACCAGAATAGGCTAGCCTCCCAAAAAGGCCCAACAAATTTAGTTGCTCCTATTAGCAAGGACTAAAACCTCCGCTGGTAACTTCTCTGACAACCTTCTTTGAAGCATCTAGTATCTCTGAGTGACCACGTGGAGGAGCCCCTGTGGCTATTAGACCAACCCTGCAAATGACATCTTTGTAACAACAGCATCATTTATCTTACCTCTAACTGAAACTTTCAATTTTGTGCCATTCTTATGATTCCTTGAACTTACATAACCCATGGCTATGTTCTTCTTCAAGAATGCTTTATCCCGCATGTTACGTTGGCCTTGTTCACGTGCAACCTTTATCTTCATAGCTTAAATGTAAGCTTCCTTTGACTCCACGATATCCTGCACTTTTCTTGGAGTTCATCATTGAAATTAACAGCTTGATAATATTCTTTTACATCAGTTTTTCATATTTTTGTGATACACACACAACATGCACACAAAGAAAAACACACACAAACACAAACACACAAGTGGAGTATGTACATTGGATGCGGGTACTAAAAAGGACGGAAAGATAATCCAGCAATCAAACACAATGAAACACACGCGAAAAGATAACATAGATGCACAACAAAAATGAAGGTGTTTACGGCTCGGATGTGCAGCAGCACGACAACGCTATTCTCCAATGCTTTCCTCCGCCACTGCTACTATCTCTACACATCAACTGAAGCATTCACAATCATTAGTAAAATAATACAATTAAACCGACAAAAGTAAATACCTAGCAGTCTTCAGCTACATAAATAAATCAATTGGTTAGAAATCAATCCTAACCTTAATTTATCACGAGTGTGCACTCTAAACTGATAAACTTTATTAATTTAATATGTATTTTGTGAAATCACCCGCTATGGAATCGCCCATGTACACACTAAATTAACAAAACGGCCGAAAAGGATAGGCGTCCCCATTGAATTCTCGCACAAAAATCCACTTTGTGTATGAGCCCCGGTCAACAAAGTTTACGAAATCCACCGTAAAACCTCACAGAATCCACCATGGCACGGAATCCACCGTGAAATATGTCTCCTAGCATCAAAACCCGTCCATGAAATATTTCCATCCAGTGATTTCTTGGCTTTCTTAAGAGGTTGTTCCCACCGTCTTCTTTATTTCAAACCTCCAAATGTACAAAAAATCAACAAAATGTTAGACGAATATTTTTTTTGTGATTTTCTCGGATCACTTGCCACTTACTCCTGATCCATAAGGAGATCCAAATTCATGGCACCATACTCAAACCAAGGATCCACCATCTAGATCTTCTATGGTAAGCTCAAACTTATCGTCTCTTGGTGGATTGAGCTCCCTCAACTTCTTGCGATCTCACATTGGGCTAGCCAACTTTCACGTGTAGAAGTTAAAAGCAACGTGCTCTTGAGCTTATTTATAGCTTCCTTTGGGTTATCAACTAGATTGTGCATAGCTTTATCACTTGCTTTCAAGCCTGAAACTTCTATAGTATCACTCAAGTGCTTACATATCCACTTTGTGGGCCGATCCTCACCCCCAATCTTGTCTACTATGATTGAATCCCTCCTTATAGTGATAAATTTGACATTTTCTACAAGCCAACATTCTTCGTGTATTGGGTTTAGTATGCAACATCCACTGTTTTCATATTCATCTTCAATCATAAATTTAAGCAAACCACAAATAAGCCCATCTTGTATTATCTCTTGTTGTATTGCACCATATGTGGAATCAGCAACTCGAACATATCCCAAAAGCACTTTCTCACTAGGTTTATGTTAAAAAACTTTCATGCAAGTCTTTGAAGCCATGAGTTGTCGGTCTTGTATCTAGGTACATGATAGAGAAAGAGTTGATGTTAATTAATATCTTCTTAGGGGTAGGAAACATGCACTCACATCAAGGAAAAAATTCACAAATGACTATATTATACAAAAGTAGGTGTATAACAAGTAATTGTACCATGTAACGTAGATATGATTTGCGGTTCCACTACTTGGTACAAGCACTACTTCTTACTCGATGTAACAAATATAGTTTATTTTTTAATGTTACATTTACAATAGACATCCAAGGATAAATGCATAGGTTATCCAGTAACAAGATACAATTCACCATATTGAAGCCATGTGAAAACGATACATGCCTCTATGCAAGACATTCCATTGTTCAATAGAAAAAAGAACAATAGAAAAGAGATACCCTAAGATAGTGTCAAGTGAGTGATTAACTAGTTTTTTATCATGATTTACATGGTGCCACAAATTATTCACATGGAAGTTGACTCCATTTCCTCAAAGGGATGCATAGCCAACTCCCCATTCATGTGAGGATGTTTGCAAACAAGCTCATTCATCTCTTCAAAGGAAACCCTTCACCAACAAAATCCAAAACAATATTTCTTAGATGCAAATCTATGTTCATCCACCTCGCTTTGTGTAGCTGACACATTTCCAGAATTAAAGCATGCATAATAGACAAGAAAAATTTGCAAAATATAATGATTCATCCTATTTGATCACTTGTTAATTGAGTATCTTCATCATGCCTTCTCTTTCCCATGCACGGGTGAAAAAATATTGTGAATCATCCACGCGATGAAGGCAGTTGGGTCATGAAGTTCCCAAGGCTGCCTCCACTAAAGTACATTGTAACCATAGGGGCTCTTTAGCAGTGGGGCTATAATGACACGCACCAGTACTACTTGGTGTCTAATTTGCATTATGATCTCCCTTCGTTGCTATGCTTGCCTTCTATAATTCTTCCCTTTATAACACTTTCCAATATAAATTCTATTGGGATCAAACCCAACTACACCTATAATTTTCACTTTGAATATTGTACCATATGTACCTTTTCTTGATTCTTTGTTGAGAAATGACTAATGATGTATGCTCTAGGAAGAGATGTCCTGAATCCCACATGCATAGTGAGGAGATTGGAGAAAGGTCAGAGACTATATAGTGATGTACATAGTTCACTTTTCAATGCATATTACTTTTGCCCTTCAATCAAGTATCTATGTTATTTTCTTACACACGAGATTGTGTTTATGAGTCCAAGTCTCAATCTTGGAACCTAATTCACTTGTGTGACAGTTGATCTTCTGTGTGTCTATGTCTACATGAGTCCTACCTACATCTTCCATCCTCCATAACTCATGCCATGCTCTAGATCCATGACTTTTGACATTCTTCTCTATGGACTATCTCATTTTTACTTAGATTTGTGGTTGTATATTTCTAAGTCTCTCATAGACAATAAACTTTGTTGACTTGGTCTATGATCTAATGAAAAAAGCAATAAGCTAGCATAGATAGATTAGCCATGACATGCAAAATAAAAGAGTTTTAAGAAGTAAATACCTAAAATAATAGAGCATAAAAACTTACCCATTCAAGTTTGCTTGAAAACTATAATTTAAATTAATTAGTCAAGGATTCACAAATGGAAAAGAATGCTGTTCAAGCATATGCAAGTGCTTCTTTGTCACAAACACTATATGCAAATATTTCTTTGCTAGTTAAAATTATACAATTTTTTAAAAAATAATAATTAACATAAAAACACTTATGCAAAGAACAAATAACTAATTTATTCTAAGCATGTTTTCATATAGTTGGCTATATTTTCCTTCCAATACATTTCTTAAGTTGTTGTCATTAACCCTTTTAGACACCAAAACATATGTTACGACTGAGACTTATTCTCATATCATATATTATGTTGTGAATAAATGTTCTTCTTGAATTTGTGGTATCATACAAGAAAAGCCAAGGGAAGTCCCTAAACATTGAGGTGTGCTATGGCTCTTCAAATAGCCTTAAATCTAATATATATGTAAAGGCATAATAAATATCAATATGCAAGCATGTTCAAGGCTTTGAAGCTTTTTAGACCACTCACTTTAGATAGAGCTAAATGTTTTTAAATTTGATTACTAAGTGTATTTTCATGAAGTACTTGGTCCTTGTATGTAGCATCTTATATGCCTTATATAAAATGATGTGACATATTAAGGTGTCAAATCATTATCTACTTTATTAAAGTGTTAAATAGATGTGAAATATTAAGAACCCTCCTAGGTTAGGCTACAAACAAAGAGGTGTGCCTCATTTTAAGAAGAAAAAGAGTTACAACTTTTTAAATAACTTTGATAATATTCTCAAGCACTTATAGATTGATGCATGATTAAAGCATTTTAAAGCTTAAAAACCATAGTATATTTGTTAGGCCTTGCAATAAAAGTTAAGGTTTTGAATGAATCTTCTTCTTGTATTTGTGGAGTTACACTAGAACATTGAGATAAGCTTGACCACTAGTTAATCAAACTCAAGCTAGGGTTTCAAACTTAATCTCACATGTTGACCATGGCTATGCTTGTATGTAAATAAGAGAGTTTGTAGAAAATATCATATTGCATGTGTAGAATACAATAATGATTTGAAGCTTTGAAATAATCGTGCAATAGAAATTATACTATCATCATACAAGATGATGTTTAACCACATCATAAGGGATAATTTTTGTGAGGAAGTACTAAGTTCCAAGGACATGACCTTCCTTTTTGTATTTAGTTTAGCATCTCAAATCATCTAGTATGCAATTTTGGTTTTGCGTCTCTAGTATTAGGATAACTATATTTATGTAGCAACAATAATGATTGAATATTGTGTTGGTCTTTTAGACGTAAGTGTTCATGAAGATGCTTTCCTTATGTTACAAAGCTTCTTCCTTTGACATAAAGTTTGAATATATGGACTGATTTGCTTTCATTAATTTCTATATTTTAGGTAGTTATAATGAATTGTATCATGAGATGTCAATGCAATTACAAGTGTAGACATTCATCTCTTCACTATCAAGATGTTACAAGACAAACTTATAATGCATAGAGTCGTCCTGATATGAATAGAAATATACATCCATCAGAGTTATGGCTTATGAAACTAGTCAAAACTCTTTGACAGATAATGCTACTATGAGTGATGACAACCTTGTTGCGAGTCATGTATCATCTCAATCATTGCCTAGACGTAGATGTGCATTGTGTAGATGAAAAAAATATTGTGGTGGTGGAAGTTTGTTTCCTCATTTAGCTTATGCATGACTCCAAAAATTTGAGGAGAGATTCAAGAGTCTTACAACCCATCTAGCTCTATATGACTCTCATGATTTATTATTGGATGACATTCTAGAAGGGTGTCACATTGAGTTGGATAATGAAGCCCAAAATGAGTTCTCATATGAGATTGATAGCTTGGATAAACATGAAGATGATGAGGTTGAGATGGATGATATTGAACCATCTTTGTTTGATAAAATCATTCAAAGACTAATTCAAATGCAAGCACTTTGGGATGAACACCAAGCTCCCATTGAGTTTCACGACAAGATGCTTTAGATTTTGTTTGGTGATATTATTGGGAGGAAGCCTTCTTAAACTTGTACAAAAAATATGTTTGCTTCAAGAGGCAAACTACTAGTGTAGCTACGCAACACATGGAATGGAGACTTAGGTGGTATAAGTATTCCTACTTGTCGGGGGCAACTCAATGTCATGTTAACACAACTTGGTATGACTAACTCTCAATAATGTAGAATATGCCAAGGACATGAGAGTTCTTCTCATACACCGTTGCTATACCAACCAAGCAAGGAAGACAACTATACTCGAGACACTCTTGAATGTCAATGTAACTTCAATGCCATGGGAAGGAAGAAGTGAAAGTGTACTTGGTCACAATCTTGTGAAAAGTATTCCAACTATTCACTATCTAGGAAATATATACTTTCTTTTGATTATATCTATAAAACAATTACAACTACTAACCAAAAGTAGAACCCTCTATCATGAATTGTTGGAAATGTAGAAATTTTTTTAAAAATGGTAATAGATGATAATACAATTGGTACTTCATGGATAAATGAGTTTTGGGATGGCACAAATTTCAAGAGTGTAAAATATTTCTAGGATCAATAATCATACCTTGAGCTTTTAGTGATATATAATAATATACATTGCAAGAAATTATATAAAGCATGGTCTCCTTCCCAAAGGTGATCAGCGCTTGTAGATGGTTGGGATGAGACAGAGAAAACCTACAAGTCTATTTGTAAATCATGTCAGACTCACATACAAGGACAAAAGGCTCTACAATATACACTTTATTGCAATGTAAAAATTTTTAAAATCCCATGAATAGTCTTTGATATAGATTACTAAAATACATATATTTTTTGTTTTAATGAATAGGGTGATCCATGAAATTTTGCTTCATTATTACACTAGGATAGGTTTCAAGCCTCAAAGACAACCCAAAAGAGTTGTGGAGTTGTTGAGCTCAAGGTTCTCAATGTTGGAAAGAACTCTTTTATTGGAGTTATACCAATTTTATTTATCCCATTTAGCTGCAAAAAGGTGATTGGGAGCTCTAGCAAGCTTTTTCATGTCTTCATGCAACCATTGATTTGATGAGTTTGGAAAGTATTTTTGTTGATGGATTTAAAGTAGATTTCAACTATTCAATCACACACATTACTAAACATAGAAATTCTCTTATCAGAAGATTCATTGCATGTGCCATGCTAATGATGATAATTGATGACCATCTAGCTCAGTGCAAGATTGGATATTTTAAACAGGGTGGTCAATCTTTTTATCATAGACACAAAGAAATAGCTACCTCTTGGAAAGTCAAGGATGAGGACATTACTTATATTATCAAAAGAAGTTTCAATTGAAACATAGACCAATCAAAAAATCAAGTGATGAAATGCTTACTTCTTTGATTATGGTAGAGAGAATCCTTACTCAGGCAAATAGGGATGAACTTTAAAAATAAATAGGACTTTTTGGTAGATCATACTTGTGGAGATTATATGATCTCTAGAGCTTTCATTTGTCCTTGGATCTTGTATATGATTGCATGATGCATATTTTTAATCTAAATTAGTTCTCATGGTATAGACGTACTCTAATAAGGACTTTGGAAAATAAAGTGAAAACAAAAATTTATGAGGCAACACATCATGTTACAAAAGTAACTCTATACTCTATATTATATGGTCACTGGCCAAGGTATCCTAGTAGATACTATGAAAGCTACAAGGCTGAAGAAAATTAGAAGTGGATATAATGGTGTTTGCCATATGTATTGTGTGAGGTTGAAGGTATTCTTAAGGTTTTTTATGACTTGTGATTAAGACTCATAGACATTGCTCAAGCTTTTTATAACTACACTCATGCACTACAAGGTATAGGCCTTATACTAACGTTTAAAGCAACGAAAATGTTCATAAAGAAATTTTCCCCCATCGTCATAAAAAACGTCAGTATTAGCGATGCCATAGAATAGTTAGTATCAGCGTCGTTCTTTCCTTCTTCTTAGTGGTAGCTTGTTTCTCTCTCTCCCCTCTCTCTTTGCTATGGATACATAAATTTATATTTAATTTATTCTAAACATATGGAAGATGGATTTCTACCTTGTTGGCAAATATAGAAAAATTACTATGCAACAAGTAAAATGTACAAAAAGACACAAATATGAGAGCTCTTTCATCTTTTCTTTGAAGGGTAGAATCAAAAATTTCAAATTTGGACCAAACAAGAATAGTACAATATATATTTATGCATAGAGAGTTGCACTTGAAACTTGGAGCTTCAAATCTTTCATTGCATAGATCGAATTGTCAATATTTTATTCTGAATAAATTTTAAAATTTAAACTAGGTATTAAGTTATGATAATAAATTTTTCTTTTATTTCTAGATGTCTATCCTCCTAATTTTGAGGAATGAAAGACCATTGAGTCTATTATTGATGTTATTGATATTATGCATGGTTTGATTGAAAAAGAAATGTGCAAAAGTAGGAAAAAAACATACGTTGTAAAGAATGCGTTTTTTTAATGAACGTTTTTATCTTATCTTTATGGAGCATGGCCAAAGGAGGGCAACTTTTTTTTTCTTTACCTGATTTTACAAGCCCTAAGTGGTCTTTACCAACTCCAACCACTAGTGAGAGCTATAAATATAAAATATTGTCTGAGATATAAAGAGTAATAAAAACCTAATATCTCTAGTAGGGTAAGCAATATTACTTTGTTTATACATATTTATTGATTTATTGATTTCTTTTCTAATGTTAAGATAAGAAGATGGAAGGCCATGCTATCAATTAACATGCTAGCATATGATCATGCCTTACAATTTATTAATGAGGAGTGTGATACCATGTATAGAAGGTATGATAACTTATAAGATAGATCAAGACTTTGTTGCTTACAATTATATGCTTGCTACTCAAAATTTTCTTCTTAGTCTTCTCCTTAGCATTTATTATAGTAGTTAGTTTAAATTGATTATTCTAACACCATTTTTTATCTGTGTAGGTGACATTTTCAGGATGAGTCGAGGGATGAGCGATGAGGAGTTTCAGGACATGATGGCACACATGTCTCCAAACCAGCTCGCGAGATTCAGAGAGATGGCAGACCAGGAGCTGTCTCATTCTTCGTCAGGGCGCTCTACTAGATCTACTTCAGCATGATCATATGCTTCAGCTTCGAGCAGACGATCTCGATGCTCATGACTTAGGCTAGAGGAAGGGACTGCATCGAGATCAAGGGGATGCTACTGTGGAGATACGGATGTGGTGTCTCCGTCTTGTCATTCAGCTGGAGCTGCGTCACCTCTAGGATTTGTCACACCTGTGGGGACGTCTACTCCAATTACTCCGGCTTTTGCGCAGCTGTCAGCAGGTGGCACCCCTTTGAGTGCCACTCCGAGAGAGGTTACCCCCGTCGGTACACCGGATGTAGAGGGGTCTCTTGGATATGCTCAGGAGCGTGGATGGAGATGGGAGAGGACCCATCTTAGGCAAACTCCTAGGGGTTGTGGATATCTCGTTGATAGTAGGTCAAGAGCCATCATCATGAATGATGAGGGGAGGAGGGTGATGGCTCGCATGAGAGAGTTGTGCCAGCAAGTTTTTCGGCACAACGTCCTGTATCATTGGAAGAACATACCGGAGGGGAGCAAGGACTACATAGTAGCATCCTTGCACGAGGACTTTTGGGTGCCATCAGCAGTAGATAGACTCTCTACGGGCTGGATGATGGATTGCATGCGTGTATACATGTCACATAGACGATCCAACGTACGCAATACAATCAAGAGTGGGGCTATAAAGCCAGAGTGGTTAGATGCAGATGACTGGTGTTGACTGAGGAAGGAGGCTACAGATTCGCCAGGAAATTGGAGTCAGCAGCGGTGTCGAAGGGTTTTCAAAAGGAAAGTCGCAACCACAGAGGTTCTTGAGAAATTCCAAGACGAAAGATCAAGCGAAACAAATAATCAAGACGAATATGATGCCATGGTTTAAGTGTATTACAATTTTTGGTTCAAATACAAGTGGCAAGACGGATCAACCAAAAGAATCAATCCTCGCAAGAAAACCACATGAAGTTATAAATGAGAATACAAGAGCATCAGATATGTCATCCAGTCTTCAAGAGAATATCTTCAAAATAGACTCTTCTTCAGCTGATAGGTCAGCTAGTATGTGTCTTGAGTGTAGCACTAAAGTGAGTGCCATTGGAACTCAAAAGTGCATTTGTAATCTGCTCTATGATCACTAAAGCTTCTTCAAATGGCCTGCTAGGATGGCGGACTGAGGGAGAGCTCATTGGGGTAAAAGAAGCTCACTCAAAGGAACAAGATAGGGCTGACAGCGTAAGATAATTGCTTCTCCATAATCAGGTTTAAGGGTGATTCCATGTCTTATGCCCTGCATGCTGTCATCATCTACAAACTCAATGTCCTCATTATCACCTGTTGTTCCACCATGGAATGGGTAGTTTAGCATCTGTATACACAATGAACATCTCTGGAATTGTGACACAATCATTGTCACACTATACAACGTAGGTTACTGAAATCCTGCTACTGTATGCAGTATGTGGGAAGAGATTTGAAAGAATGGCTTCTTTGCAATGGCTTTTAACCCACTAAAAAATAGAGGAGTCCCATTCTCAACAGTAGCTGAGACTTGTGAATTAAAAGGAAACTTCCTTTGCACACTCCTCCAATGGAAAGGGATTATTTAAATAGTCTGGCTTGGACATAGCCATGATGATCCTGTAGCTTTCAGGACCTGAATGAATGTGCTGCCTTTCAACCAGAGAGTCTCTCACATGTGTCAAACTCTGTATCCAAATTGTAATATAGTAGTGGTGGAAGGTGGCATTAGGGAGGTAGTATCCACTTTTAGAGAATGCAAGATACAGTAGTTTTGAAATCCTATTCAAACCTATCCTTCAAAAGAAAAACAATACATAGCCCGTTTCCTCCTGTAGCAATTTGTAACCCTTCTTCTTCTGACATTCGCAACACTCTGATCATTGCATTTACATATTGATCAACAGACTCTGCAAGAATCCAGTCCTTTGACCTTCCTGTTCAAGAACTATGTGGCAGAAGGCTGGTGTAGCAGGTTAAAGCCTTCTCTTTAGCTTTTCTACCTCAGCAGACCACTTGCAGGACCCGTTCTATTACAACATACTCTTTCTGCTCCGCAAACAGTTCAGGAGTAAACTGTGTTCCTCGTTTGACCTTCAGACTGACTATTTTGAACTTGTCCTTGCAATTCTTCTCCTGACCAACTCCGATGGTTCAATGAATTTTACCACAATTGCCATGAAAGTCTCCAGGTGCAAGAATCCCATTAGGAGGGCGCATGAAACAGCTCTTAGGTGCATTCGTCTGAAACTTAAAAGAAAATGGAGACCGGCTAGTGTTCTTGATTTGGATAGCGCTCGAAACCACTTGAAGAGAAGGCTCAGAGGACAATTACTAGAGGTGGAGTATTAGATGAATGGATGAATCTGGCAAGCAAGTTGGTACTGTAGCTCCTCCACCGATTCGCTTCTCGCTTTCTGCTCGTCACATAACTTCTACGACTTTGTCTTCAGAGCGCATCCTCCCCAGTCTACCGTCTTCGCTGATGATTCCCGTGATAATCTCTCTTAGCTTCCCCTTCAACTACATCATCCTCTGCCTTCAATCGTCTCCCGATTATGTCCTTGAGCCATGCTAGTTTCGTCGTTGTCTTCTCCTTCTTCTGCGCCTGAATTCTGCACATCGGGTTCCTCCTCAAATCCCTGACCAATCGAAAAGAACCAAAAAAAACAACTGATTCTCTGCTTTTTTCTCCTAAGGCTCCTCCCACAATAGCCTCAGAAAAGCGGCCTTCTCCCAAATTTTGACATGCCTTTCCTGGAAAACTGTTAGGATTGAATCCTTAGTAAATATCAACCCTGACAGGGGTTCCACATGTACACGATGGACAACAACATGTGCCAATTTTGGCACTTCACGTCTTACAGGAGGTGGTTGTAAGATTCCAGTTGGATGTGCATTGTCCCAATGAGCAGACTGTCCACCACCGGCATTGTTGTATGTGAATGAACCTCTTGAAGGACCCAATCTGCGAAGTGGTACCACAAACTGTGAGAGAGTCTCATAGCTTAACAACCACTCCTTTTGTGAGTACTTAGGAATCACCACCAGTAGTGTAGTTAAATGTTGAGTAACGATAATGTCTTCAGGCTTTACCATAGAAGATATGTCATGAAATGCCAGACTTCCAGTTTGTTTCAAAAGTATCGCATTCAGTTGACTTTTGACATTGTTGTATTCAGCAACCCTAACCTTGAGATCATCTTCGAGCTTTGTAACATTGTCCTATATTGTATCAACAATCTCCCTTAATGGGGTCATAAGAGTGTTTATGTTTGATCCCATGTATCCAGATGTCAAATGTCTGAATCCACCAAGGGTTTCTTGTAGCCTAGCTTCATTAGTGGTGTCATCCAACTAAAAGAATCCTTGAAGAGCTTCAACATCTGAAGTAATCAGGTTAATGATACGGCCAGAAGCAAATTTCTTCTTTCCCTCATGTGTCAACCGCAATGTTTTACGGAATACAACAACAATCATAGAAGATCTAATGCGGAAGCTAACATGCATGACATTATGAGAATATTGAGCTTCACAAAGAACTCCACCAACCACACCTACAAATATCAAAGCACCATATACATAACCAATCTCAGAATATGTGCTAGTCTCAGCAACATCTCCCAAAGCTCTTGTGAGCTGTTGATCAAAACCTCCTCGTCTAGGTTGACTGACCACTTGGCAAGACATGCCAACTAGAGCATTACAGATAAGTTCCTCTTGCTCCAAACCCTCTTCGCTATACTGCCCATGCAGAACAAAAGTATAAACACAACAACTAAATATGTACAAAGTATCAAATCCCACACACACAACTTTTGGGTGGATTTCACACCTCGAATGCGTAGCAATACGACATCCACCCCCTCTAATCCTGCACATCCTCCGGATGGGCCAACTACCCATGATCATCATCATCAAGATCCACAAACAGATCAATCTCTTCATTGTGCATTTCTAGTATATCAACAAAATTATTTGTCATATCACCTGTCTCTTCCATTGAAGTTTCTTCTCGTTGCTCTTCTCTTGCAAATTCTTCCAATGCATAATCTTCATCATCTCTTTTCTTGAAAATCTTAATTCTTTTTCCTGCAATAGGTACTCTAAGCACTGTCCCATCCAATTCTATCAACTCATATGTTGCATTATCAAAGACATGTCTGACTATGTACGGCTCAAACCATCTTTTCACCATCTTTCAAAGTGCAGTATGCTGATTTTGAAGGTTGCTATCAAAGACTAATACCTAGTCTCCCTCTTCTATTGCTCTAGGCCGCAAGCGATGCCTGCTATCAAACCTGTCCTTATTTCTTAGTCTAGCAACCTTCAACCTGTCAATAGCTAGTTGAATATCCTCTGGTCTTCACTCCAACTGCCGAATCCGAAGAGCTAAGAGCTCCTCTCTCGTCAAATCCTCCTGCCAAGGTAAAACTAACCAAGTCAAAGCACAAGTCTCAATCGGCATAACAGGTTTCTGAGCATACATCAACTCTGCAGGCATATATCCTGTGGTAACACTATGAGTTGTACGATCAGCCCACAAAGCAAATAGTAGAAGTCTCGGCCATTCTCCAATCCGTCCTCTGCATGCTTTGGCTAATGCTTTCACTATTGGCGGATGCCCTCTTTCACTCTTCCCATTTCCCTCTAGATTGTATGCTGTGGTTAGAGCCAACTTGATTCCTAATTGAGAGAAAAACTCCCTAGCTTCATCTGCATCCAATTCACCGCGATCCGCAGTGATCTTACCCACACAGCCATACCTGCAGAAAATTTCTTCCAATAAGAACTTACACACTGCACTAGTGGTCTTCGTTCTCAAAGATCTGCTCTCAACATAATTGGTAAGATCCTCTCTACTCAAAACAATATATCTCATCTGCAATAGACCCATAGGCATAGTAACCAAGTCAACTACCCACTTATAATGAATGCATAGCGGATAGGTCCGATGAAGCTCATCTCGATGACGCACTATCGAATACATATGGCAGTCCCTGCAAGTCTCTACAAAGTGAGAAACATCTCTATACATGCCTTTCCACCAATATTTTTCCTTGATTTTCTCATAAGTAGCCCACACTCCTCTATGACCAGCCCAAGGACTCTCATGAAACTCCCTCATCACCTGTAACTGTGTCTCTCTATCGCAACAACCCGCAAAGGTAATCCGCCTCTTTTCTTCGGATGCTTCCAAAGAAATCTGTCCTTGAGAAAATAACCATAGGCTTTCCTTCTGATCTTCTTGAACTCTGTCCATTCATCTCTTTTGCTTAGTGTACTAAGGTACTTCCCAATCTACAACCAATCTCCAACATAGAGTTCTTCTATGAAAGCCACAATATCATAGACATGGCAAACATGATCAACCATAGTGGTTGAAATTTCTGCATCATCCTCTTCTGCAAGTAGAGTCTCCTCATCATCATATCTGGCTCTAGACAACATATTTGCCACTGGATTATCCTTTCCTGCTATGTGTTTGAATTTTGGATTTAATGACTTGATGTATGCAATCCATCTCAACATAGCTATATCCGGAGTAGAGCAACTCATAATCATACCTATCAATGGCAAGCAATCTGTCTCCACCACAACTGAAGCTCCAATAAAGTACTCCTTGTCACATTTTAGAGCCGTAACAATCCCCAGTAACTCGCTCTTGATTTGCAGATATCTCCTTTGTCTCTCGTTTAGGACTTTCGCCCCAAACCGAATAGCATACTTGTTTCCATCTGCATCATCTTGACCCATAGCCCAACCTATGCCAATTGGACTAGTGTCAATTGTCAATACAATAGGCCTTCCACAATTATAATCCACTTTCCTGAGAGTAGGAGCAATCTGCAATAACTTCTTCAATTTTTGCATGGCTCTAGTGTGACTCTCATCCCAATAAAATTTTTACCCCTTTCGAAGCAACTGATATAAACAATCTGCTATGTGTGCAAAATGGGGAATCCAAATCATATAAAACACACAAGCTCCAATGAATCTCCGTACCTCTGAAGTGGTGGAACAATACTCCGTAATCTTGCCTATAGCATCCACCTTATCAGGTGAGGGTTTCCTGCCATAATATCCACACATATGTCCAACAATGACGACCTCATTCACTCCAAAAACAGGTCTCTTTATTGAGCTCTACTTGGAGCAGAAGGACGCTTGGGTGCTAGGGGGGCTCTAGCCTTAAATCCCTCACCTTTCGAGCCCTGCACAAGAGTCCAACATGACTCATGATTGGATCTCGAGGCTCGCATACTAGTCTACGGGCGGAATCTTTGATTGATAATCCATGTGGATTGCTCGATAGCCTTTGGGTGGACTATGGATTGCCTTCGGGCGGATTATGGATTAGCCTGCGGGCTAGACTTTATGGATGTATTCCAAAGATAAATAAGATAACCTATTGTAAACGAACTTGTTTGACACTGCTTTTCTATGTCAAGTGCTAAGATTACATGAAGGAACCCTCGTGTTTCTGCCTAAAGTAGTTCACTTAGGGTTCGAGGCTAGCTGCCATTTAGGAAAATGACCATTAGGGGCAACCCTGATTCAAGTCGGTCCTAAGTGGGAAAGGACGGAATACTTCTGCTACGTGGCAGACGCGGAAAGTCCTAGATCGCAAACCGCGTAACATTCCATGGGAGTGCCGGGCGGAGCTTTCTAGACTCTCTTTTCGATGGACTGCTAAGACGTGTCCTTAACGGGAACATGTGGACACATTACACAAGGAGCACTCTCAATTGCATTAAAGTGGGTACAAATATTAGGATTGCTTGATTGATTTTTTCTAGGATGTATACATTTATGATAGCCATGCACATAGGATGACACTTATGGATAAGGATATGATTATCTTAAGAAGGTTGAGATATAGATTCTTCAAGGTTTTAGAGCCAAATCCTCTTATAGATGAGAAGACATAACATATTATAAATGTGTCACCAGATACAAGGAAAAAGAACAATATAGGTCCTAAAGTCGAGGATATCACACATGAGAGAGACGGAAGACTGGATGAGAAGGAGAAAGCAGATACATAGGATCAAGTAAAGAAATAGAGGGAGCATTTGAGGAAGAAAGTAGAATAGAAAGAAATAGAGCAACTAGAAACACTAGAGGATTATATTTTTGACATATTTCAGAGAATTAACCTATATTTAATGTTTATTGTTCCTTGCATGGTGACATAGACAAGAGAAATGGTATTATTTATGTGGACTAAGAATGTATTTAGATTCTCAAGAATAAAATGAGAGAAGTAAATGACTCTATTCTTTTTTTCACATTAAGATATAATATATCCAATTTGGTTTATCTTAAGAATGATGTTTTTCTAGTAATAAATTTATTAATATATACTTAATATCTTATTTCTTTTACTAGGTATGTGATGCATGAATTTTCTTTTGGTATACAACAAACCATTGAGATTCTTGATCCTTTAA
Source organism: Lygodium microphyllum (assembly GCF_053477565.2). Lineage (NCBI taxonomy): Eukaryota > Viridiplantae > Streptophyta > Polypodiopsida > Schizaeales > Lygodiaceae > Lygodium > Lygodium microphyllum. The sequence goes on from NC_141151.1 coordinate 110,607,741, forward strand.
TCTCCCATTACATTAGGCTAAGTAGGCTTGAAGCAAATAGATTTGACCATTAAATAAATCAAATAAATTTTGATACTTTAGATTTTTTTTTAATTATATACAATGAAAAATAACTAGTTTGGTATTTTACTTAGTTTGAAAAGATTTTATTATACTAAACTATATGTCTATGATTATTTCTAGATCTCATTGGAGCCTAATTGCCATGTAACGTGTCCACTTGTACCTTCAGGACACGCTTTAGCAGTCCATCGGAAAGGATGTCTAGAAAGCTCTGCCTGGCACTCCCATGGAATGTTATGGGGTTTGCGATCTAGGGCTTTCCCTATCTGCAATGTAGCGGAAGTATTCCGGCCGTTCCCACTTAGGATCGCCAGAATTAGGGTTTTCCTTATTGGTCATTTCCTAAGGGCAACTAGCATCGGACCCAAGCGAACTACTTTATGCAAAAATGCCAGGTCCAAAGCGGATTCACGCTTCACTTGGTTCAAGGAGAATGGGAAATGAGAGGGATGAAAAACTCAACCTCTCTGCCCTAAGGCATAGTCCCATTCCGTTCCCCTAAAACAACGTAAATCGGGTTGAATCATAACTCTAGGTCAACGCTTTTGTTGTTCGTATTCTTTAACAATCTTCCTGCTATTCCTCGTGATTTGAGAAAAGTTCCCAGCCAACCGGGACCACCCATCCGTAGGACGGACCTATGGCCCATCCTCTGCACTTTCGTCCGGTTGTTTTAGTTATTTAATTACCTAACACATTAGTTGGACATGTAATAATCAACTTCTTTAATTAACCCATTAGGCACTGGTTCTTTCACATAATCTTATCACTTGACATAGAAAACCAATATCGGACAAGTTCTTTATTTATAAGTCATCATATTTATCTTTGAAATACAAAGAGTCCAACCCGTAGGCTTATCCACAATCCGCCCAAAGGCTATCCAACCATCCACAAGGATCACTAATCCATGTTTTTGCCCGTAGACTAGTATGCGGGCCTCGAGATCCAATCCTGAGTCACCTTAGCCTCTTGTGCAGGGACCGAAAGGTGAGGGATTTACGGCCAGAGCTCCCCCTGGCACCAAATGTTCTCCTACTCCAAGTAGTGCTCAACGAAGAGACCTCTCGCGGCAAGTTCGGTCCACTTGCCCGGTGCGGTTAACAACTCCCTTGGTTAGGGTCAGGCAGGCAGTCGGGGGAAACTGAAGCTGCCTCTCCCTTCAGGCCTTCAACCTGAAGTATAGATATTCATTTATCTTTTAATTCATTGATCAAACAAAGCCAAACAGTGCTCTAAAAGTTGTAGCAAGCACAAACATTTCCATTGATTGTTTTTGTTGGCAAACTACTAAGGAATGAATCCTTCTTTTCGAATGCGTCCAGCACTCCATCCAGGATGACTTGAAACTTGGCAAGATCCCCTATATCCTGGGTTAGGGTGTACCCTATTAACCTGACTTGGTCAAACCTTAAGTTCATCAGTTACTTCAGTTTATCGGCTGGTCTTTAGTTTCCAATCAATCTTCTTTACTCAAGAAAGATACTAAATTAGGATGATTATTCATCCTCTTGCAAGATAACTTGCGTAAGGACCTACCAACCTCGTTGCAAGAATTTGGCCATTCCCCTTATGATCCAATCGCAAGATCATATAACTCCACACTTGCCACGTAAGTGTCGCATTGAACTATGAGACTTATTCTACGCATTGAACGGAGTCACGAAACAATCTGTTCCTGATTACATTAGGCTGATGTCATTAGACCTAGGGTTTCCAAGTTTCATCTTGTAAGATTCTTAGGGACAAACCCTAGCTCACTTTCAAAATATGTTTCCCTGTCCCTACATTTCGGTGAAAGAGGGCAAGTATTTAGCATATAGGAGTTTCAATTTTAGCAATACGTAACGATTAGGTTACGTATTAATTCTTAGTGAATTTATTGGAATTTAACTCATTCTAAACGAGTACTCCACGGTTTAGGTGTTTTAGGTTTATGCCAATTTATTTAACTCTAGAAGATAATTTCGTGATCATTTCCACGATTCGTTGTCTATGTGTAAATTAATTTTTCAACCCTAACTTATTGATTTGAGGTCAGGCATAGGTTAGGTTAATTCCAACTAATCTTCCTATACTTTGCGAACAAAATTCATGCTAAACAAGCAACCTTTGACTTGATAATTTATGCAGTTGACAAATAATATTTTCCTAGAGTTATGCATCGTAAGAATCATTTCATACTTTGGACTTTCCATGATTATTCATTGCGAAGCGGGTATGGGTTAGTAGTGCGATATAGAGTTTATACATCTAGGCTTAAAACGAAGTATGCTATTTTAATGGACATTAATCTAATTTTTAAATCATTTCAATGCATAAGGCTATTTGCTAGAAATGCATTTATGCTTTCTTTGTTTTGCATGTTTTATTGAAAGTATTAATGACTAAGTTCCTACGTCGTGAACATCTAGGACAAAAAACATATCCTATATCCAACAATTTACCTTACATGATTGAATTACAACAATACTAAATAAAAATTAGGAAGGAAAACCTGGGCTTGGGGTGAGATGTCCATGTGGATGCCAAGAGACGACCCTCCTGCGGCGACTGCGCCTTGAACTTTCTTAGGAGGCATCGCAATTGTAGTCTTTCTATCGTGGAAGCAGCTTTACAATTCCTTTTGAAATTCCACCGTGGCTCCCTTTTGCAATAACTTGCACCGTCCCTCGAAAGCAGTTTTAGAAGGCTTCCTCCTTGGAGTAGGGAATTCAAATGGAGGTGTTTCAGAATCTTTCACAACTAAGACCCATTAAGCCATGGGGAAGGCTTAATGGCCTTTGTAAAGACTCACATGAATGGGGGAAAATGTGTGGAACCCCTTACGAGGCTTTTGAGTGGGAAAGGAAGGTGTCAAACAAACCTCAACATTCTTCTTTCATTTGTGTGTGGCAAAAGAAACATGGTGCGGGAGAGTTCCAAGGGGTATTGTTTCATGGGCAAGGAAAGGCTAAGGTAAAATTTTCTTGGGGGAAAATGGGCCCTATAGAATCTTAAGGGATTTTTCCAAGGAAAAAAAGCGGCCTTAAAGGCTATGGGCCTAAGGGGTTGGTTTAGAAAACATGGGGGGGAAAAGGAAAGGTCATTTGGAGTAACCTTTTATGGGGGAAAAACCCTAAGGGAGCCTTAGAGAGATATTTTCTTATAAAGGGGAAAATGTAGCCTTTAAAGGCTATACCTTTCGGAAGGAGGGAAAAGGCCTAAGGGGGTTTTTAAAGGAAAACTTGGAGGGAGGGGGGGGGGGGGGGGGGGGCGGCGGCGTAATCTTAAAAGCCAGAAGAAGGGCACTAAGGGAATTTAAAATCCGGGGGGGGGGAAGGGGGCTTATGAAGCCCATTAGAAGCTTCCCCTCAAGAAGCTTCTAAGCTTTTGATCCACGTGGGCAAGGAGGGAAAAGACAGTCGAAATTGGACGGCATGCTGACAAAGTGGGCGTGGGCTGCGATGGCGGAGGCGGATGATGGCCTACTGATACTCGATGCCTCCACTCCTTCTTAACCTCTCCCCTCTTGCAACAGCAGCGGCAGCCTCTCCATCTCCCTCTCCTACACGGCAGCATAGATGGCCTTAGCTCCTACATGGGCTCCAGTGTGCTGCATTCCGTGGCTTCCCTCCTTCCCCTCCAGCCCGATGTCGACTGGGGGAGAAGGAGGGGATAAAAAATGTCAAAAAAAAATTTCCCCTTATCCTTTGTAGAGGCGGTTTAATTCGGGATGTTACATTCTCTCCCCCTTGGAGAAATCGAGATGTCCTCATCTCGAGATAAACTGGGGATATTGATGGTTGAGAGTGCCAAGTGGCATCCTCTTCGGGATAATCTTTCCACTAGATGAGGCATTCTCTCAAGGTTCTAGATCTTAATTGTGTCTCCCTAACGTCTAAGATCTTGTCAGGCCTTAGTTCAAGGTCTCCTTGACTAGGCATTACAACTTGTTGGTTATCGAGTACATGGTTAGGATTAGGTACATATTTCTTCAATACGCTGATATGGAATACATTGTGAACCTTTAGGTTCTCAAGGAGTTGCAATCTGTAAGCATTAGGTCCTAGGCATTTGAAGATCTTGTACGGTCCACAATACCTTGGACTTAGCTTCTTGCAATATCCTAAGGATAGGGAACTCTTCTTTGGGCATACGCAAATGAAGACCATGTCTCCTTCTTTGAAGATTCTATCTTGACGCTTCAAATCCGCGTATGCCTTCTGTCTATCCTTGGCCACTTGGATGTCTTGTCTTATTCACTTTATTTGGTCATCCATCTCTTCCAACATCTGCCTTGAAGCTTCAACCCTTAAGGTTGGATTTGAAAAGTTTAGGGGACTTCAACAATCATGACCATACAATGCTTGGAAAGGGGTCATCTAAATGCTTTGTTGGTAAGAAGCATTGTAGGGAAATTCAACCAAAGGCACATATTGAATCCACCTCTTCGGCTCTCGACAGCAGTATGCCCTAAGCATATCCTCGATGACCTGATTTACTTGCTCTGTTTGGCCATCCGTTTGGGGATGGTAAGCGGTGCTAAAATAGAGTTGAGTCCCAATAGCGTCAAAGATAGCTCTCCAGAAGTGTGACGTGAAGAGAGAATCACGATCACTAATGATTCTTCTGGGTAAACCATGTAGCTTGAATATCTCCTTTATAAACAATCTTGCAATGTCTGAGGCTTTATAGTTTGTCTTTACTGGAATAAGGTGTGCAATCTTAGTAACCATGTCAACCATAACCATGATGGAGTTGTATCCTCCCTGGACTTGGGGTAGGCCTACAACAAAATCCATACTTATGAATTCCCATTTCATTTGAGAAATGTCAAGCGGTTGCAGTTTCCCTGTTATCTTGACATGTTCGGTTTTGATACGTTGACAAGACAAACACTCGGTGATATATTTGAGAACGTCACCTTTAAGCCTCTCCCAATGGTAGCTCTTCCTAACTGCATTAAGAGTCTTGGCATAGCCACGATGTCCTGAGAAAGGGGAATCATGAGCTTACCACAATATCTTCTACTTAAGTGACTGACTTGCTGGTACACACAGCCTTGTTCTATAGTAGACAAGTCCACTATTGATAGAAAATTCATGATACTTAGCCTGCAACTTTTGATTCTGATCCTTGATAGAGATCTCCCTTAGCATTGTTTGGTAGGCCAGATCATGGCATGCATCCTCTCTAGCTAACTCAAGTATAGGGTTGTTTAGCATAGATACTTTTGTAGCTAGAGATCTGGCTGTTGATGGATTCTACAAGATTAGGGAACTAAGGAATGCCTTGCGACTAAGTGCATCGGCAACTACATTCTCTTTTCCTGGTCTGTACTTGATTTCAAAGTCATACTCCTCCAACACTTCAATCCACCGACGTTGCCTCATGTTGAGCTCATTCTGAGTAAAGATCCATTTGAGACTCTTATGGTCAGTTACTAGAGTAAACTTGTTACCCAACAGGTAGTGTCTCCAAAGCTTTAGAGCATGGATGATAGCTAGCAATTCCAGATCATGTGTAGCATAATTCTTCTCATGACTCTTTAATTTCCTTGAAAAGTATGCTACAGGATGACCTTCCTGCATGAGCAGACATCCCAAGGCAAATGTGCTAGCATCAATTAATACCTCGAACTCCTTATTGAGGTGGGAAGTTTTAGGATAGGTGCTGATACCAAACTTTGCTTCAATCTGTCGAAGCTATTTTGTTCAGGAGTTGACGAGGCAATGGAAGTTTTCTTCTTCAGTAAGTCCATCAAGGGTGCTGCAATCAAAGCATAGTTTTTTATGAAGACCCTATAACATCCTGTCAATCCAAGAAAGCTGCATATCTCTTTGACAGATGTTGGTATTGGCCATTCTAGCACATCTCTGACCTTGGCTGGGTCTACTGAGATTCCATTTGTTGATACTATGAATCCCAAATATTCAATCCGACGCTTGAAGAATGCACACTTCTTCATCTTAGCATATAGCTTATACACCCTCATTGTCTCAAGGACAATCGGAAGTTGGGGTTCATGATCTTCTTCATGTTTAGAATAGACTAAAGTGTTGTTGAAGAAGACAAGCACGAAATCATCAAGATATGGCCTAAATATATCTTGCATTAATTTGTTGAAGGTGGTAGGTGCATTCATAAGTCCGAATGGCATAAGTAGGAACTCAAAGTGCCCATATCTTGTATTGAAGGCTGTCTTTGGGATATCTTCTTCCTTGATCCTTATTTGATAATAACCTGACCTGAGATCAATCTTGGAGAAAATCTTTGCACCCTGAAGATGATCAAGAAGCTCATCTATTCTAGGAATAGGGTACTTGTTCTTGACCGTTAATTGATTCAATCCTCGGTAATCAATACATAGTCGAAGTGTCCCATCTTTCTTTTTCTGGAACAATACTGGAGCTCCCCATGGTGAACTGCTAGGCCGGATGTAGCCCTGATCTAGTAGTTTCTTGAGTTGTTCCTTCAGCTCAATTGCTTCTGGTATGGACATTCTATAAGGTCTACCTTTGACTTGATAATTTATGTAGTTGACAAATAATATTTTCCTAGAGTTATGCATCGTGAGAATCATTTCATGCTTTGGACTTTCCATGATGATTCATTGCGAAGCGGGTATGGGTTAGTAGTGCGATATAGAGTTTATACATCTAGGCTTAAAACGAAGTATGCTATTTTAATGGACATTAATATAATTTTTAATTCATTTCAATGCATAAGGCTATTTGCTAGAAATGCATTTATGTGTTCTTTATTTTGCATGTTTTATTGAAAGTATTAATGACTAAGTTCCTATGTCGTGAACATCTAGGACAAAAAATATATCCTATATCCAACAAATTGCCTTACATGATTGAATTACAAAAATACTAAATAAAAATTAGGAAGGAAAACCTGGGCTTGGGGTGAGATGTCCACGTGGATGCCAGGAGACAACCCTCCTGCGGCGGCTGAGCCTTGAACTTTCTTAGGAGGCATCGCAATTGTAGTCTTTCTGTCGTGGAAGCAGCTTTACAATTCCTTTTGAAATTCCACCGTGGCTCCCTTTTGCAATAACTTGCACCGTCTGTGAGAAGAAGTTTTAGAAGGCTTCCTCCTTGGAGTAGGGAATTCGAAAGGGGGTGTTTCAAAATCTTTCACGACTAAGACCCATTAAGCCATGGGGAAGGCTTAATGGCTTTCGCAAAGTATAGGAAGATTAGTTGGAATTAACCTAACCTATGCCTGACCTCAAATCAATAAGTCAGGGTTGAAAAATCAATTTACGCATAGACAACGAGTCATGTGGAAATGGTCACGAAATTATCTTCTAGAGTTAAACAAATTGGCATAAACCTAAAACACCTAAACCGCGGAGTACTCGTTTGGAATGAGTTAAATTCCAATAAATTCACTAGGAATTAATACGTAACCTAATCATTACATATTGCTAAAATTGAAACTCCTATACCCTAAATACTTTCCCTCTTTCATCGAAATGTAGGGACAGGGAAACATATTTTGAAAGTGAGCTAGTGTTTGTCCCTAAGAATCTTACAAGATGAAACTTGGATACCCTAGGTCTAACAACGTCAGCCTAATGTAATCAGGAACATATTGTTTTGTGACTCCGTTCAATGCGTAGAATAAGTCTCATAGTTTGATGTGACACTTGCGCGGCAAGTGTGGAGTCATATGATCTTATGATTGGATCACAAGGGGAATGGCCAAATTCTCGCAACGAGGTTGGCAAGTCCTTACGCAAGTTATCTTGCAAGAGGATGAATAATCATCCTAATTTAGTATCTTTCTTGAGTAAAGAAGATTGATTGAAAACTAAAGACCAGCCGATAAACTGAAGTAAACGATGAACTTAAGATTTGACCAAGTCGGGTTAATAGGGTACACCCTAACCCACGATATAGGGGATCTTGCCAAGTTGCAAGTCATCCCGGATCGAGTGCTAGATGCATTCGAAAAGAAGGATTCATTCCTTAGCAGTTTGCCAATAAAAACAATCAATGGAAATGTTTGTGCTTGCTACAGCTTTTAGAGCACTGTTTGGCTTTGTTTGATCAATGAATTAAAAGATAAATGAATATCTATACTTCAAGTTAAAGGACTGAAGGGAGAGGCAGATTTAGTTACCCCCGACTGCCTGCCTCACCCTAACCAAGGGGGTTGTTAGCCGCGCCAGGCAAGTGGACCGAACCCGCCGCCGTTGAGAGGTCTCTTTGTTGAGCGCTACTTGGAGCAGGAGGATGCTTGGGTACCAGGGGGGCTCTAGCTGAAAATTCCTCGCCTTCCGGGCCCTGCACAAGAGGCTAACGTGACTCGGGATTGGATCTCGAGGCCCGCATACTAGTCTACGGGCGAAAACTTGGATTAATGATCCCTGTGGATTGTTGGATAGCCTTTGGGCGGATTGTGGATAAGCCTACGGGCTAGATTCTTTGTATTTCAAAGATAAATATGATAACATGTTAATAAGAAACTTGTCTGATATTGTTTTTCTATGTCATGTGATAAGATTACGTGAAGGAACCAGTGCCTAACGAGTTAATTAAAGAAGCTGGTTGTTACATGTCCAACTAATGTGTTAGGTAATTAAATAACTAAAACAACATGAGGAAAGTGCGGAGGATGGGCCATAGGTCCGTCCTACGGATGGGTGGTCCCGGTGTCAAAGAGATCGTGCAAGAGCTGCGGAACACGGAGTTCAAGGTACAGCAAGAAATAAAGACTATCAAGAAGATCTCGATAATACAATATTTGATGCCAAGTTCATTATATTGCTTGTTAAGAACTTTACAAGAGGTCCAAGAGTTCTCATTCTGAGCATTTAGCTTGTGTAGGAATTTGCATAGGCTAAGTGTCTCTCGGCTTTGCACTGCTACAATGTTTTGATAAAGCTCTTTTCATAGATCAGTGTTGATGACTTATGGGTATAAAGTCAAATTAAATGACAAAGCATTACAATTTGTTTATAGCTTTACAATAAAGCTTAAGAACTTGCTTTTCAGGGTAAGATGTTCCAACTCTGTAACTTCAATTGGCATGCCATTCATAACCCTTCCTCCTGCTTACAACAGCAAACATCCCATGGCCTCAATTCCATGCTGCAAAGGACACTTATGGGAGTGAGAAGTGTTCAGAAGATGGAGCAATCAGGAAGAACAGAATCAGTAGTTTCTCCTGTTGGAAACATCAATGGCACTTCAAATGATCTGGCGAGGATAAACTAGATGATCATCTTCTTTCGAAGGAGGTAAGTATGGTAGTGTCTTGTGCAAACTCGGATTATCACGAAGACATTCTGTGTTCCAGCACCTCCTTCATCACATGAAGAAAGCAAGCAAAGTCCCAAAAGTCGAGTGATGATCTTCATCGTGATTATGAGTTAAGGTTACAAAACTGCAGTGCATTTGATGAAGAGCCCTTGCAATATCATTCTTCAGACACCACACGTCATTGTTTTAAATGCAGCAACCAGTCACCACCTGAGACAGGATTGGACCGTTTTACTTCTGGACAATGATAAACAAATGATATCAGATGTTTCCCCTGCTCAGTGATTACCTCCACTACATCTCGTCCATAGTGGTCTCGAGGGAATTCCTGCCTTTCGAGTGTATCTAACAGCCGCCAAAACCATCAGAAGATTTGAAAGGAACTGCATACCCTAAGACTGCATTCAGTTACTGGGACTTGTCAGGAAATGGAAAACAAAAGCATCCTTGTCTTTCGTGAACTGCTCCGTCTCGTTGGCTTCCACAATTCCGCTTTTGTCAGCCAAACTCTGTCTCAAGAGGCATAGCATAGACTCCCATTGATTACTGCTTAAGGAATCCCCCACAAACACCAGGCGCTTGTTTCTCAATCTAACCAACAGGTCCGTTCCGGCGAATCTGGGGAGGTTGCAACCAAAGGGCTTCCCATGTGGTGTAGTCGGAATCCGGCCTGCCATTTTCAATGCAGCTGAACGATTTCTCTACGAAAGGGCAGGAGCCAGGCCTGTACAGAGGTTAGGTGTCACGGTGAAGGATAATAAGTATTGGGCGCCCTGCCAATTGCTGGAGTTGCTTGCGGCTAAGGAATCGCCCTCGTGAAGAATCTCAGTGAGGTACAGCTCCAGATTGACAGAAGCGCCATAAAGGGATACACACACAAGACCTTGGTTGATCAAAATGAATATAGAAGCCTTGAAACCCCTTGTCCTTCTACTGAGAGCAAGCTTCGCTCTGACAACTAGTGTGCCATCATGGATCCCCAAAGCAAAGGCGACCAATTTCCAGAGAGAGAGAGTTGTTCACGGCCAAGTCATTGATGAAGACAAGGCTCCTTTCAATCACTGTTGCATTCGATGATACTACACTCGACCTTCAAGCCTTGTCGATGTTGCTGTAGCCCGACGCTCTCTTTTCTCCCATCTGAAGCTCGTTCATCTCCCGCAGACAGAGCCTTTTATTACCCTCCTAGACTCCGACAGACCGAGAGCCCCCCCTATTCGAATTCTGCTCTTCATTGTCAATCTAATCCTTGCTTTGACCAAGAGATTGACAGACCTTGGCTTCTGAATAGAAAGCACGAAGTCCTTGGGGTCCTGGTAACCTTTGAGAGGAAGTTCCCCTTCTTCTCTCTGTTTTCCCCATAATACTCCAGCACGCTGTCTCCCCTCCAATCCAGGCACAGCCCACCATTTCTGCCTTTTCAAAAATATACCTCTCTTTTCTTAGCTTTTTCCCTCATCCATTCGTGACCTCCCCTACTTTTTCTCTCCTTTCCTCCCCAATTAGCATTGCTTTTCTTTTCTTTAGAACTTCTTGCCTACCTTTTTACCCCCTTTCAGCTATAGCATACCTCTTCAGACTTTAGTTCATCCTTAAGTTCAGGTAATAAATCAGGCTCATGAACATCCAAATCTTAGATGCTGATTTGCCTTGAAAGCAAACTTGATGTCCATCATATGTTCTCCAACAATCCATTGCTCTAGCCTTAAGAGCTTTCATTACTAGTTGCAACTGTTTTGCTGAGTACTTTGATGCCTTCAAAACAATGCCACCTGTCCTATCACATTTATGACCCCCATACATGTACCAATAGGCAAGAGTGCGTGGCATCAACCACCTAATAATAATCCCGGTAATTTCTCTCGGTGCTCTATTGTAAGTTTCAGCTTTTCCTTTTCTGGCATAAGTTTATTTACACCAATCATGGATTTTATGTGGACCTTGACATTAGAATCCACAAGGCATCCTCTTGCTAGCCAACCACATTTAGCATACATATCAATTAATGCAATGCCCACATCCACATTTGTCTTCAATAGCCCTATCTTACCAATCTCAGCATGTATTCCTTAGCCCTTGTTTATAGCTCCAGCCATGCCACAAGCTTTTAAGGTGCAGACAATTGTGATACTATCCAAAGAGATATCCTCCTCATGCATTTGTTTGAATAATTGTAATGTCTTGTCTCCTTGATCCTGCCTGAAGCAACCCTTCATGCTCGCCACTATACTCATACGCAAAAAATAAATGTAATCACAACAACTAAATATGTACAAAGTACCAAATCCCATGCACAACTTTTGGGTGGTTTACACACCTCGAATGCGTAGCAATACGACACCGGTTGGCCGGGAATTTTTCTCAAAACACAATGGACAGCTGGAAGATTGTCGTCAAAAGAACACGAACAACAAGAGTGTTGACCGAGAGTTATGATTGAACCGAATTTACGCTGTTTTAGGGGAACGGAATGGGACTATGCCTTATGGCAGAGAGGTTTAGCTTTGCATCCCTCTCATTTCCCATACTTCTTGAACCAAGTGCAGCGTGAATCCGCTTCGGACCTAGCGTTTCTGCATAAAGTAGTTCGCTTGGCTCCGACGCTAGTTGCCATTAGGAAATGACCAATAAGGAAAACCCTGATTCAGTTTGATCCTAAGTGGGAATGGCCAGAATACTTCCACTACATGGTAGATGCGAAAAGCCTTAGATCGCAAACCTCGTAACATTCAATGGGAGTGCCGGGCGGAGCTTTCTAGACATCCTTTTCGATAGACTGCTAAGACGTGTCTTGAAAGATACAAGTGGACACGTTACAACATTGTTCTCCCCAAACTAAATGTAACAGTTGGCTTATCATCGCAAGAAATGTTGTATTCCGAAAGGGCTATGCCCATATAAATAAAAATAAGATTTCTTTTTATCAATGTCTGATTGTGCATTAGAATTGATAAAAAGTTAAGTGGTTAGATTTCCTAGGTGATAGCGGAATTGAATATGTAATATAAATCAATAAACATTTATCGTATAATGACGTTCACAAACCTTTATCCAGGCATAACCCCAGGTATAGGTTCCCAATTCACCTTCTACATCAAGTACTGCTGTAATTCAGGAGAAGAAGTTTCTTCTCAAGCAGATTAAGCCGCCCGAGTTTGACAAGAGAGGCAGGTTCATCCAAGCAGATGTTGAAATTTGGATTGAATCCATGGAGGATTACTTTGAAGCAGCTGGTACTACACCCGCCAATCAGGCTATGCTCACCAAGCTAAAGATCACCGACAAAGCCAAGCTTTGGTGGAAGCAATGGTGCAGGGATCAAGGGATCGCGGAGGGATCCGTTACCTGGGAGAAGCTGAAGAAAGCCGTGCAAGGAAGATACTTGCCACCTACATATCGCACGCAGAAAATGAATGAGTTCTACGAGTTAAAATAGTTGGGGCTCACTCTTAACGCATAATACTCTAAATTCATCTCAGTTTTAAAGTATGCGCCACGGATGGACATAACACAGCAGCAGGTGTCCAAATTTTGTGCGGGTTTAAATCCACTAGTAAATACCCGTCTCAAATCTATGCGTCCTTCAGAGGCTTCAGGACACACTCATTCGAGCGGCGCCTATAATTCAGGAGGTGGAGTCTAAACCAAGGGGTAACAAAGCTTGGTCTTATAATGACCCGAAAAGAGGAGCATTCAGACCTTAGACAAAGAGAGTTCAAGGTCATAATCCGGGACAAAGAAAGAAAGAAAGGACTAACAATGTCAACAACTTTGTTCCTACTCAAAGTAATGGCTGAAACCTCCATTGTTTCCACTGCAACGAGCCAGGTCATTTCAAAAGGCAATGTCCCAAGCTTGGTGGAGGACATTGCCAAGCACCTTTCCAAGGAATAGGCTGTGGTCAAGGAGCCGCTACCTGAGGCAGATGAAGAACCGCCTGTGTTGCCAATAGGCAATTGTGCGAAAAAGAAGAAGAAGAAGATCCGACCATGGAAGCAGAGTTCGAAAGGGCGACTGTCCATGCTACTCTACACAAGAAAGGCCCGAATTGCCAATTCTCGGTGATTCAAACACCATCGGACTATCAAGGTAAAATTTTCAAGACCTTGATTGATTGTGGTAGTACACATTCCTTTATCTCACTAGCATGTGCAAAACGATTAGGAATAGCCACTGTAGAAGCACCTACCTTGCTTGTGGAATTGGCAAATGGTCGTGAGGTTATGTGTACCATGCAAACTGCTAAGGTGGAATTCTTTCTAGGAGAAAAGAAGACTTTAGTCAAATTTAGAGTCATGAATTTAGGTATCCATGAGTGTCTACTCGGAATGGATTGGCTTAAGCCTAATGGCGCCCACATTCAATGTGGAAAGGGCCAAGTTTCCTTTCCAAACTCTGAAAGGGAATTAGTCACAACTCAAGGTGAGGCTGGAGTGCCAAGAATCCAATTGGCCAAAGTATCTCGGATCATAAAAGGAGTCAGAAAAGGATTACCTGTCCAGTTAATTAAGCTCAACAAGTTAGATCAGAAGAAAGAGTCTAGTGAAGGACCTTCTTGGCTAAAGGAATACGCGGATGTATTCCCTGAGGAGTTGACAGAACCCCCGCCTCAAAGAGAAGTGGATCCTGAGATTAGGTTAGTACCAGGAGCTGTGCCAATTGCAAAAAAGACTCGCATGAACGGGTAAAAAAGTGTGGAATCCCTTACGAAGCTTTTGAGTGTGAAAGAAAGGTGTCAAATGACCCTCAACATTCTTCTTTCTTTTATGTGTGGGAAAAGAAACAAGGTGCGAGAGAGTTCCAAGGGGTATTTTTGCATGGGCAAGGAAAGACTAAGGTAAAATTTTCTTGGGGGAAAATGGGCCCTATATAATCTTAAGGGATTTTTCCAAGGGGAAAAAGTAGCCTTAAAGGCTATGGGCCTAAGGGGTTTTTTTAGAAAACACGGGGGGGGGGAAGGAAAGGTCATTTGGAGTAACCTTTTATGGGGGGGGGGGGGGGGGAACCCTAAGGGAGCCTTAGAGAGAGATTTTTTTATAAAGGGGAAAAATTAGCCTTTAAAGGCTATACCTTTCGGAAGGAGGGAAAAATCCTAAGGGGGGTTTTAAAGGCAAACTTGGAGGGAGGGGGGGTAATCTTAAAAGCCATAAAAAGGGGGCTAAGGGAATTTAAAACCCGGGGGGGGAGGGGGGATAAGAGCTTTAAGGTCTGATTTCTTTTTGGTGGGGGGAAGGGGGCTTATGAAGCCCCTTAGAAGCTTCCAAGCTTCTGATCCACATGGGCAGGGAGGGAAAAGACGGTGGAAATTGGATGTCATGCTGAGGAAGTGGGTGCGGGTTGCGATGGCGGAGGCCGATGATGGCCTGGCGATACTCGTCGCCTCCACTCCTTATTAAGCTCTCCCCTCTTGCAACAATAGCGGCAACCTCTCCATCTCCCTCTTGATCCCCTCACAGCAACAGCAGGCACAGCCTTTTCTCTTCTCCCACGATGCCCAGCAGAGATTTAAATAGCGCAGGGGAGGGGGATCCTCCCTCTTCTACACGGCAGCACGCATGGCCTCAGCTCCTACATGGGCTCCAGCATGCTGCATTCCGTGGCTTCCCTCCTTCCCCTCCAGTGCAACGTTGGCTAGGGGAGAAGGAGGAGATTAAAAAAAATTAAAAAAATTTCCCCTTATCCTTTGTAGAGGCAATTTAATTCGGGATGTTACATGCCATTAACTATATTGATAAGTAGTGTTTATTTAATAATCGTTTTAAAAAATATTTGGAAATGCTAAGATATAAACTACTATAAATAAGTTACATAATTTTACTTTGTGTTGCTAGTTGTAAATCTCTCATCAAGATGATATTGCTTCTATAACTTGAAAGATAATTGTACATGCCAAGAGATTCCTTAAGTTTATTTATCTTAATGATGACAAACATATAAATATAATATGAAAAAGCTGTAACTTGAACATAGTGTTTAATTCAAAATATAGTACATTTATAAATAGCACTCACTATAAGGATATGAGGGTATAGTGACGGCGATTTGCAGCGTGAAATAGCGGTGTCGCTATTTGCATTGCTATTAGCAAGACAAATAGCTACGGTTCTCAGATGAAAAAAAGTGGGCCGAAACCCGAGCACGTTATTTTGTGCGCATTCACGAAAGAGAGAGTGAAAGGGAGAGTGAGAGGGAGAGCGAACAGCTTGCATTTGAGAGGGAGAGAAATAGAGAAAAAGGGAGAAAGAAGGCTTCTCACCGCCACCGCCGCCATTTGCAAAGAAGAGGAGAAGGTGTACGGAGGGCGAAGAGGAGCCGCCAAACCCTTCTTCGAGCCTTTATGGTCAGTGCATTGTCCATTCTTGCTTTGCTTTTGTGTTTTCTCTCTCTGTTTTACTTGTTTTTTGTATAATTCGTGTGTATTGAGTGAGGGAGAGGAAATGAGAGAGAAAGAGAGGAAGAGGGAGAGGGAGGGAGAGAAAATGAGAGAGGGAGAGGGAGACACAATTTTCTATTTAAGCTCTAGATTGTGTGGTGCATTTCTATGTATTTCTTATGATGCAAATGCTCAAGCATCATTGACATATTTCTTGATCAATGCAACTACTCTATCAATGGAGTAGTGATCTACTTATTCAATCATGGTTCAGTGTCTTCATTCTCTATTATATTCCATGGATATCATTTTACTTGATGGGTTTCGAACCATGTCATGTTGCCTTGAAATGGTTGTATTGTATTTCAATTTGGATGAAGGGATACATTGGTTTAGGTCATGGCTACTATGGAGCCATCCATCAAGTTGTGGTAGGTCATGGGGCTTGAATTAGCACTTTAGAACCTTAGCCTTCATGGTTATGTATGGCCTGATCTAAAATAGCCTATAGAATTTAGGAATAAGGAAATTTTCTTGATGTACAAGTGGTGAGTCTTTTTTTTTGGAGTTTTCCTGTATTAGACTATTTAGGACAACAACTATTCTTAGCTATTTATGATGTTACCTAAATTCTTCTACCATTTTTCTAAAGATTAAATAGTTTTTTCTATCATTTTCTTGTTCCAAAAATATATAGACTATAGTTTGTATCTTTTTGTGTATTTAGATGATACTTTAGTATTGGTTGCTATTCTTGTTTATGCTATGATAGAATAGACCAACACATACACAGACACACATACATTCTCTCTCTCTCTCTCTCTCTCTCTCTCTCATGACACTGAGATAGTAATAAGTGAAAGGAGAAACAAAAAATTTAATAAGCAAGCATTCAATATATATTGAAGGTTATCTCCTTCTCACAATAGCTCAACACGATGATGACACATGTCCCTCATGCATGGATTGCTCATAGAGACAAAGAGGGTGGATAAATAATAAGATGCATTAAATTTCCAATCCCAAGAATAGTCATTTTGATTAATTTTCCCATTTAAGTATGGACTTGACCTTTTACATGTGGATAAGGCCATCTACATTGGGGCATGATGACTCCATCACATAGACTTGTAGGAATATGAAGCCATCTTATGTGTTTAGCTTCAATCTTACCAATTCACACACACATAGTGCCTTCTCATGTATGATATACCTCTACAAGGATATATTAAAATTTTTTGTAATGTGTCTCTAAATAGTTTTTAAGTCACTTTTAATGTGTCGAAAAGTTTTAGTGATGCCTCGGTTTTAAGAAATTTATATAAATAAATGTTTGATCCCTATTCATTTATATGCTTTAAATAGAGTTGAGATTTTCAAACAAAATTCTAGAAAAGATTGGTGAAGAGTTTATCAAGCTTAGGTGACACATTAAAGAATCTCAAAATGAAGATAAATGAGTTCCAATCTTATTGATGTTTGAGGTAAACCTATTGCATTAAACATGATTTGAATGTTTATCTTTCATTTCTTGGCCAATATGTCACATTTCATACATTGCTAGAGGATGTGTTTTGAGATGAACTTTGCAAATCATTGTGTAAAATGCAAAATAGGTTGCTTCTTTGTTTCTATAGCTGCATTGTTTTGCATTTCATATGTTTTTAGGCTAAAGTTTGATTGATATAGTGTGAAATATAATTCTAATAGATATCTACTTATTGTAGGATATTGGTTTTGTGTTTCATATATCAATGTGAATATGAATTGATTGTTTTGTCACATCTTCCTTTTGCAGTTGTGAGTTAACCAATGGCTAGAATAAAATCTACTACAAGGAAGGAGAGGATTGATTCCATGAATATTTATCAGAAGATTCATTAGTCCTCCCAGCCATCCAAACTACCAAAATAAGCATAAGAGGAGATTTTCACAAGCTGTGAGATATCTTAGAGAGATAAGAAAGGTAATGTGGCCTCTTTATAATGTAGTACTAATGCTTTCATTCCAAAGAATAGTTAGGGAGATATGTAATAGATGTAGTCTTAATAGTTTTAGGTGGACAAGGTGTAACATTCTCGTTCGAAAAATATTATCCAACTTGGCTTCCCACACACCGCGTTAATCTCGTGCAAGGTTATCTTACGTATTGGAATTTCCTGCAGTTTAATTTGTAACCCGCACGCATGAATACGGGACCTCCGCATTGGCAAAGCAAGCCCAGGGGTTCAAATCCACAAACCGCAGGTAAACACCCTCTTGGGAGGGGCAAAATGGATATTATTAAAGCAAATTTTTTAATGTTTATCCCTTTCCCCCAGCCCATGCATGGCTAGAGGAGAGGGAGTGTGGGGGGATGGGCTTAGTGGAGATGTAGACTGCATGAGGAGGGGGGATGCCATGTAGTGGCCACGTGGAGGAGCTCCCCTCTCCCCCCCTTGGGCTATATAAACCCCCCCTTAGCCTTGTGGGGGGGTAAGAAGGAGGAAGCAAAGAGCTCCCTTGCCGCGTGGAGAGTGAGGAAGGAAGCTACAGTCATTGCCACAGGAGAAGGAGGCCGTCGTGTCGTGGAAGGCCACCGCTAGGATTGCTGTCAGGCTATCACCCATCGTTACCACTCCTCTTCAAAGTTTGCGCCAGTCGATCAGTAACCCTCCTCCCCATTTGTTACGTACGTCACGTTCTGTGACATCAAAAGCTTCTTCTAAGAAGCTTCTAAGGGGAGGGCTTCTA
Source organism: Lygodium microphyllum (assembly GCF_053477565.2). Lineage (NCBI taxonomy): Eukaryota > Viridiplantae > Streptophyta > Polypodiopsida > Schizaeales > Lygodiaceae > Lygodium > Lygodium microphyllum. Next base: position 110,626,170 of record NC_141151.1, read on the forward strand.
TAAGTCCCTTTCACACAAGCCACCTATAAAGTCCATTCCCACTAGCCAACCCAAGGTTTTGAGGGAACCCATTTTGGCAAAAGATTTCCTGCGCACGGGGGAGGGAAAAGTCCCAGCGTCTTTAAGCCCTATTTTCGCATGGCCACCCAGGTTTTAAAAGACGCGCATAAAACACCATTTCTCCGAGCCTTCTCATGAAGCTCCATTTCTGCAATCTTCCTTGTAAAACCCCAATTTCTCCCAAGCAAAGCTCCAAATCCCATACACCCAAATCTCACAAGCCCCGCCTTTTAAAGGTATCTCCTGCGTACGAGGGAGAAGGGCAAGATCTTGAGGCTACATACCAAGGTGAGTAAATTCCAGAGTAGTTGCATTGATCAAGAAATATGTCAATGATGCTTGAGCATTTGCATCATAAGAAATACATAGAAATGCACCACACAATCTAGAGCTTAAATAGGAAATTGTGTCACCGAAGAAATATGCAAGATAATCAAAGAACACTTGCAAAAGAAAAGCATATAGAACTGCATCTATGTCTACATCATAGTCTTCCATAACTTCAATTTGCATAATTTAATCTGCAAAGTATTACTTGATATCGATCTGGTGCGCAGATCGGTCGCTGTATGCTCACGTAGTGAATCCTGGAAGGTCCCCAAGAACAATGAGCTCTACTTTTGGCACAAGTTACAAGGTAAAAAGCATGAATGACAAGAGCAAGAGACCAATTGGGTGCAATCTCCCCCCATGCCTTGTGTGAGCGCTTCACAAAGCATGTATTTTATGTATATTCCATCTTCATGCTCAATCATAGCCCAATTTACAAAAATATATCAAGCTTTTAGCTTTTGAGTTTGCTTTTACAAAAATAGAAATAAAGCTAATGGACGGTGTCCAAAGAGTCTGGCATGCCCAATACAATGTCCAAATAGAAATAACACATCCATACGCATGGGCGCATACAAAATAATTATAAATTATCGATGCCTCAATTGACATGACAAAATATAGGCGTGGTGCCTATCAAAATATAATCCATAGATCGAATACTCGCTAGACTCCAATGCTTTCCTCCGCCACTGCTGCTATCTCTACACATCAACTCAAGCATTCACAATCGTTAGTAAAATAATACAATTAAACCAATGCATTTTGCGGAATCACCCGCTATGGAATCACCCATGTACACACTAAATTAATGAAATGCCCGAAAAGGATAGGCGTCCCCATCAACTTCTCGCACAAAGAATCCACTTTGTGTATGAGCCCCGGTCATCAAAGTTTACGGAATCCACCGTAAAACCTCACAGAATCCACCGTGGCACGGAATTCACCGTGGAATATGCCTCCTGGCATCATACCCCCGAGGTGGGATAGCAATTGACTTCAATTGCTATTAGGTCAATGTGGAGCTAACAAAGTGGGGAAAGCATTTAAGTCTCTAGCGTGCATCCACTGTGCTTCCTCTACATGATGGTTCTTAAATTTAACTAGATATCTAGAATACCTTCGGCCAGTGCTAGTGGTCATAAAGTCAGTGTCTATGATAGCTTCTGGTTCAAGTATTTCAGTCTCTTCCTCTAATAAAGGTGGGTTTTCATAAACAGGGTGTACAGGTAATTGGCCTCTAAATGGTCTCAATAAACTAATGTGAAATGTGTTATGAATTTTCCAATGAGGTGGTAATTCTAACTTGAATGCATTATCATTAACTTTATGAATGATCCTAAATGGTCCATAGAATCTAGGGGCTAATTTAACAACTGGATGTCTATCTACACTTTGTAGTCTACGTTTTTCTATTCTCAGCCAAACATAATCATCAACTTTGAAATTCATTGCTTGTCTTTTCTTATTGAATTGTTTGGTATATGATTGCTGGGCTTTAGCAATCATATCTTTAACCTCATCAAAAATAGTATTATGCATACTAGCAATATCATCAGCACTTTGAATTCTATTAGACAAAGATGCAACAGGTGTAGATAATCTATATCCATAAATGACTTCAAACAGTGCTTTCTTTGTAGATGTGTGTGGTGTATTGTTATATGCAAACTGTAATAAATGCAAATGTGTGTCCCATGTCTGAGGTTTAGAGATAGTATATGCACATAAAAGATCTAGAATGGTGTTGTTTGTGGCTTCTGTTTGTCCATTAGTTTCTGGATGAAATGCAGATAAGAAATCAATCTTTGTGCCTAGGTTAGCAAATAGAGTAATCCAAAAATTGTTACAAAATCTAGAATCACGATTTGAAATAATCACTTTTGGCAATCCATGGTTAGTAAAAACAGTTTTCAAAAATAATTGTGCTGCTTGTGATGCTATTAAAGTTTTCTTACATGGAATGAAATATGCTTGTTTACTAAATCTATCTACAACTGTCCAAATCATATCATGGTTAGATTTAGTATTTGGTAAACCAGTAATGAAATCCATAGAAATTTGTTCCCAAGGTTTAGATGGAATAGACAAAGGCATAAGTAATCCATACTATTTACCATGATGTCTCTTAACTCTTTGACAAATCAAACATTCAGAAACAAAGTTAGATACATCAGCATCCATATGCGGCCAATAAAAATCTTCAGTTAACATACGTAAGGTAGATATGATACCTCTATGACCTTGATATGGGGGACAATGAATTTAATTCAAAACAAAAGATCGGAATGGAATTGTAACACACAATCTCTTTTCATAAAACATAAATCCATCATTATATGACAATGAATCAATAGGAATGAAATTATTTTGAACTAATTTATTCCAATCAGAATGAAAAGTAATATCTTGGTGATATGTATCTTTCATAGCAATCAAAGAATCAAAAGATAGGACAGAAATATTATGAATGGAAGGTCTTCTACTCAATGCATCAGCCACTACATTTTCTTTTCCAGGTTGGTATTGAATGATAGGATGAAAACTTTGAATAAAAGATGTCCATTTTATATGACGGTCAGAGATTTGGGGTTGGCTAAGTAAATGTCTAATACTTTGCTGATCGATCTTAATCATAAATTCTGAACCCATTAAGTAGTGTTTTCACTGTCTTAATGGTTGTACAACTTCTAATACTTCTTTGTCATATGTGGAATATTTCAGCTTAGAGGGTTTCAGCTTACAACTAGAATAGGCTATAGGATGATTCTCTTGTTTAAGTACAGCTCCTATTCCTAATCCACTAGCATTGGTTACTACTAGAAAGAATGGTCTATTAAAGTCAGGCAACTGTAGAACAGGGGCATGGGTTAATGCATGTTTCAGTAAGTCAAAGGATTTCTGTTGATTTTCGGTCCAATGATAAACAATTCATTTCTTCAGAAGTTTGGTTAATGGTAAAGCAAGTAATGAAAAATTACGTACAAACTTCCTATAGAAACTAGCAAGACCAAGGAATGAGCGTAACTCATGCACATTTTTAGGTACAGGCCAATTCAATATTGCATCAATTTTCTTAGGATCAACTTTAATTCCATCAGATGATACAATATGACCTAAATACTCAATTTCTGTTTTAAAAAATTCACTCTTTTCAGGATTTGCATACAATTGATTTTCTTTCAATAACTAAAAAACCAATGACAAATGCTCATAATGTTCTTTCTCATTTTGACTAAACACCAAAATATCATCAAAGAAAACAATTGCACAATACTGATATTTCAAAAAGATACGGTTCATCATTCTACTAAAGGTAGCAGGTGCATTAGTCAATCCAAATGGCATGACTAAGAATTCATAATGACCAAACTGTGTTCTAAATGTAGTCTTGAATATGTCTGACTTATCTAGTCTCACCTGATGATAACCAGACTTAAGGTCAATTTTACTAAATATAGCAGATCCTTGCAATTTGTCCATAAGGTCATCAACTCTAGGAATAGGATACCTATTCTTTACAGTGATTTTATTTAAAGCTCGATAGTCAATGCACATACAATAAGTATTATTCTTTTTCTTGACTAACAGAACAGGTGCACCGAATGGAGAACTGCTAGGTCGAATCAAACCTCTATTTAGTAATTTCTCAACTTGACTCTGGATTTCTTTTTGCTCTATCTGGTTATGCCTATATGGTGCTTTGCAAGGTGGTTGTGTGCCAGGGATCAAATCTATCTTATGGTCTTCTGGACATGAAGGAGGTAAACCTGGTGGTAGGTCTTCTGCAAAACAGTCCTTAAAATATGCAAGAAATTCTTTATGCCTAGGGTGCATATGATTTTCCTTTACTTGCAATTCATTCACCCAAATGAGATAGGATTTACTACTCTTGTGTAATGCACGTTTAGCTTGAGTATGCGAAAGCAGTGGAAAGACATTAGATGCATGCATACCATATATTATAATAGATTTTCCTTGAAAATTAATATGCATTGTGTGTGTGGAATAATCTATATCTGGGTTATGCTGGTGAAGCCAAGGCATACCTAAAATAATGTCACTCGACTGTAATGGAACAACTAGAAAATTTCTTCTTTCAGTGTATTGACCAATTTGAATCTCTAAGTCCTGCACTTCCTGTGTACCATTATACCTAGTGCCTAAAAATGCAGCTTTTATGCGATAATGCGTAGGTACAGTCTGTACCTTCAATTCCTTTACTAATTTTGTTGAAATAAAATCATGAGTACTACCGTCATCATGCAAAATAGTCTTGTCCTTTCCATGCACCAAACATTTCATAGTCAATAATGAATGTGGAGTAGGCATACCTGGTAAAGTATCAGAAGTAGTAGTAGTGTCATCCTCATCTTCAGTGAAATCAGGCATATCTTCATGTTCGTCTTCATCCATTACTCGAAGGTAGTTGATATGAGCTGGTGGCTTCTTTGAATGACAATTTGCTGCTAGATGTCCAGGCCTGTGGCATTTATAGCATACTATTGGCTTGGCTTTGGTTACATTGTTTGCAATGGCGGGAAGTCTAGGTACATTTGGATTTGGCTGTGAAATAAGCTTAGGGTTTTGATTGACATTGGAGGGTAATGCAGGTGGTTTTGCCCAATTCTTGCGGAAAGATGATGAAGACAAACGACCTAGATTAAATCTTCTAAAATTAAAATTGAATTGTTTAGATCCATAATTACCATTGGCTTGGAATTGCTGTGGTCGTCTATCTCTACCTCATAACTTATCTTTAGTGTCGTGAGCTAGTGAAATGGCGTCTTCAAGGGTAGCAGGCTTGAACATGTTAACTTCAGTGTAGTAATGCCCAAGAAGTCCAGACATATACTTTCGCTTATGTGTCGCCTCTGGTACGTCTTCAAGCATGCGTAGCTGAAGAAGTGCATTCCAAAAACGCTATGTATACTGAGGTATAGGCTCAGATCATGTTGGCATTGTAAGCTTCAGTGTTTGCGGGTGTGTATATGTGAAAGCACTCTTATGTGCTTAAGATTGTGTGGTGCATGAATATGGATGAGAGATGTGGAGTAAAGTGTGCCACATAGGGCACACATGTAAAGTGTGGGTTGTATGGTGTCACATGGGGACACACATGGAAAGTGTGAGGCTACATAAATGAGGCCTTATCTCTTCTATAAAAGTATAGCCATTGTATGCAATGAAGAATAAGAAGAGAACATTTGTTGAGTGTGCTTACTGTTTGCCTTCTCTTTGTAGCCATGGAGTTCCTTGTCTATTACAATCCTCCGTGATAATGTATCAATCATTTTGTACACACCATGATCAACCCCACATTCATTTTTTTTGACATGGTATCAGAGCCGTGGTTAGGGCTCTTGATCATGGTGCTTTTTTTAAATGAATGTAGCCCATATCATTCTATGCCCTTAGTGTATTTTAGCCATTCCTTTCTTAAAAATTGTGCACTCATTATCATAGCAAATGAGGGAGTTGAAAAATTTTTAGGATTATGAAGAGGCCATCAACATCAAATGAAGGATCTTTGTATAATGGAAGCTAGAAATGGAGTTTTTCAGCACAAGTCATGGAGCCATTGTCAAAAAAGAAGCTACTAATAGAAGGCAAAGGTATTTGGTTGTTTTTATTCTTTGGTTACTATTTTTGAGCATGGAAGAATGCTCAAATAAGAGAAAGGTTGTTATTTGTGGACATTCTTGTCCTATTGGCTCCTGCTATTGAGCAAAGAGCATGTAAAGGTGCATATTCTTGCTATCATTGGAATGGCAAGTGGTCTTTGGTCGGCTAGAATCCAAGATGGAGCATGTCGGGTGAGGCATGTCTCATGTGTATGCTCAAGGAAGAGAATTCAGAGTGGAAGCAAGGAAGACTTTCACATGGTTGGCACCTTGGAGACTTATCAAATAGAGAAGCATGGCAAAAGCATCCTTGAAGATGCATGCTAAAAAGATCATAAATACCAAAGCAGGTGGATGGAATGACCGGGATGATGATGCAAGTATTCATGATGATGTCTGTATGTAGACTGCACAAAGCTCCAAGAAAACAGCATACAACACTGTTCAGAAGGGTGAAAATGAATCGAACACTATTCAAAAGACCTTGCAGCAAATAGGGTTGCAAAGGTCAAGAAATTGATTGCAATTGAGTGATTAACTCAAGAAGCGGCAACATCAGAGAGGTGTGTGATTGTGAAGACGCGATGGACACAGCCCAAGCAGCTCTGGCCTTGCCCTCCTCCATTTCCACCTGTGACTTCCAAGGCCTCAAGGCCAACAAGACCAGCATTGTCTCCTCCTCCTCCATTCCTGCGTGCTTGCCCTCTCTCCGAGTGCAAAACAAGGGAGCTCTTGGTGCGCGCTGTGACTTCATCGGATCTCCAACTAACCTGATCGTGGTGGCATCCACAACAGCGATGCTATTCACAGGAAGGTTTGGATTGGCCCCTTCGGCAAACCGGAAGGCCTCTGTAGGCCTGAAGCTGGAGGATCATGACTCCGGCCTGCAAACCACCAACCCTGTGGGCTTCACCGGCACACACATCCTTGCCTGCAGTCTCATGGGCCATGCTTCTCCACGCTTGCCCGCAAGGTAGCCTCTTTCTTCGGCGTCCACTTCTACTTCGGAGCTCCCATCAGATGCAGAGTTTCGCCGCTTCTCTTCTCCTCTTCTGTGTTTTTCATAGGCAATCTACCTCAGAATCCTAGACGCACTGTACATAAGCTCGATCATGGCATCCCTGGTCATCGAGTTGGTGCTAGAGAAGCTTTCGATTTTGATAATATATAATCGATAGCAATAAGTGCATTATTGAAACACTCTAAGCAAGGCACAGAGAGAGAGAGAGAAAGAGCGCAGAAACGAAGAGTCGAACAAAAAAAAGCCTTGTCAGTGAGACGATGGGACGAAGGAGTTGCCATGTGGCAACCTTATCTTTTCTGGTTTTTTGGCATGTGTAAAGCCCCATTCATACACCAAAGCAAAAGTTAAATTATACATTCTAAATATGTTTGTGTGAAACAATGTAAAAAAAAAAAACATTCACATTTGTATTGTGGATAATGATAGCTGAACTTGAGAGTTGAAAATGAAAAATTATACTTCATCCATGGTATGAGGGTACTCTACCCGAGCCCACCTAGAGGCTCAAAATGAATGTATCTACATGCATGTGTGTTTCAAAAGAGTCTATTTGAGACAAGGTTGCACAAGAATTGGCTTTTGCGGGGTTCTCTGCCTGAGATTGAGATCTCAAAAAGAATTTTGCGAGTGCTTGGTGTGTGCACATGATTGTTACACCTTGAGGTTTGTCATACCTTTCCCGAACATCTAGGATTGCTAAAAAAGGATGGGGTAGGTTCACCCGAGCAAGTGGTGCTCAAACGAACATTGTACACACACATAAAACATGCATATGGTGGACTAGATGTGTCTAGTCATATAAACACTCCAATATAGCATTGAGGGGGAGTATTAAGAAGTAGCAATTGCAGTCATGCAACGCTACATTGGATGGATGACAAGGTAAATTTAAACACCTTACTTAAGAGGGGGTGTTGTCATTGTAAGCTTCGGTGTTTGCGGGTGTGTATATGTGAAAGCACTCTTATGTGCTTAAGATTGTGTGGTGCATGAATATGGATGAGAGATGTGGAGTAAAGTGTGCCACATAGGGCACACATGTAAAGTGTGGGTTGTATGGTGTCACATGGGGACACACATGGAAAGTGTGAGGCTACATAAATGAGGCCTTATCTCTTCTATAAAAGTATAGACATTGTATGCAATGAAGAATAAGAAGAGAACATTTGTTGAGTGTGCATATTGTTTGCCTTCTCTTTGTAGCCATGGAGTTCCTTGTCTATTACAATCCTCTGTGATAATGTATCAATCATTTTGTACACACCATGATCAACCCCACATTCTTTTTTTTTTACAGATCCCGTTACTGAAGAAGATCCGATTGCTTAATAGCTTTCTCATGGAATTGCGGTGGAAGGAAATTCTGCATGAACTTCTTCTTGAAATCTTCCCAAGTAGCAGGACATTCTATGCTCTTGCGTACTATAGTCCACCAAAGTGATGCTCTGTCTACTAAATGATTAGTAACACACTTGATTTTATCTTTTTCTGCATAGGTTTCCTCATGGAAATAGTCATCAAACTGACTAATGAATGCTAGAACAGTCTTTCCTTCTCGTATGCCATTGAAAGTACGGAATTTGAAACTTCGTTTACTTATCTTTGATTCCTTGCGAATGGTTTGAGCTTCAAGAGTGGCATCGATGGTACGTCGAATTAGATCTCCAGCTTGAGGTTCTTCTTTGTCGGTAGACGCTCTTTGTAATTTTGCCAGTTGCGCTTGCAATGCTTGCCTAGCCCTTCGTTCTTCTTTCAATTGCATCATGATTAAGTCTAGCTTTTGCTCCATCATAGGCTCAAGTAGGTCATCTTCAGCCATAAGATCATCCATATATGGTTCCGTCATCGTGTAAAACTCAAAAGACCTTTCTCACTCAAAATCAGGTTAGTGGGATGAGCGTAGCTCAAGTTCGGGGTTACAAGGCTTATGTGTTTTGGGATATATCTTTCTCAATCTTCAGAAATTCTGCGATTTTTCCTTCTTCGTATGTTGAAAATGCTTCAGCAAACCTGCGTATGGGTAGAGCACCTTCCAATGAACAACTTTGCAGTTTGGAGTTTCTGCGTAGGAATAGCCCTTCTAGGAGTTTTGAGCACAAGTCAGTTCTGACTCCAGTTGACTAGTCTGACTTGCAGAGTTGCAGACTTGTAGAACTTAGTCGACTTAAGGAACTTGCAGAACTTGATCAGAATTTGCTTGCAGAACTTGACTTCTGTGATGTGTGGCCTGAAGTTGTTGACTTGCAGAGATGACTTGTCTTAAGTAGACTAAGCTTAATGGATTAAGCTTAAGGAAGCTTAATCGGAAAATTTCGTGGGGGGAGGCGTTTTGATCGGTCGCGGAAAAAAACGGACATACTCCGAGACCTCGCAGACCGATTTCATGAAGCTTTTAAGCTTCTTTAAAGCTTATAAGCTTACTATTAAGCTTTTTGAAAGAATGAGCTATGAAAATAATAAAGCTTATCTCTGGTTGTCCACGACTTGATGAAGGAGATGAAGGAGTGGTCCTTCGCCTGTATAGCCCGGTCCTTCGCAATCTAATGATAGAAACAGGGGTTCTTGATCGCCAGAAGTCTGCCTGTATCGACGGTTCGTGATGAGATTGACCGTAGAGCCCGATCATTCTAGGAGCTTCGCCTTCGCACGAGATGGGTAGCGATTGGAAGTTCTTGATCTCAGCTCCCCTCTGATACCACTGGTGCGCAGATCAGTTACTGTATGCTCACGTAGTGAATCCCGGAAGGTCCTCAAGAACAATGAACTCTACTTTTTGCACAAGTTACAAGGTAAAAAGCATGAACGACAAGAGCAAGAGACCAATTGGGTGCAATCTCCCCCCATGCCTTGTGTGAGCGCTTCACAAAGCATGTATTTTATGTATATTCCATCTTCATGCTCAATAATAGCCCAATTTACAAAAATATATCAAGCTTTTAGCTTTTGAGTTTGCTTTTACAAAAATAGAAATAAAGCTAATGGACGGTGTCCAAAGAGTCTGGCACGCCCAATACAATGTCCAAATAGAAATAACATATCCGTGCGCATGGGCGCATACAAAATAATAATAAATAATCGATGCCTCAATTGACATGACAAAATATAGGCGTGGTGCCTATCAAAATATAATCCATAGATCGAATTCTCGCTAGACTCCAACGCTTTCCTCCGCCACTGCTGCTATCTCTACACATCAACTGAAGCATTCACAATCGTTAGTAAAATAATACAATTAAACCAACAAAAGTGAATACCTAGCAGTCTTCAGCTACATAAATAAATCAATTGGTTAGAAATAAATCCTAACCTTAATTTATTACGAGTGCGCACTCTAAACTCATAAACCTTTATTAATTTAATATGCATTTTACGGAATCACCCGCTATGGAATCACCCATGTACACACTAAATTAATGAAACGCCCAAAAAGGACAGGCGTCCCCATCAACTTCTCGCACAAAGAATCCACTTTGTGTATGAGCCCGGTCATCAAAGTTTACGGAATCCACCGTAAAACCTCACAGAATCCATTGTGGCACGAAATCCACCGTGGAATATGCCTCCTGGCATCATGATAAAAAATTATAGAATGCATATCCACTCACTTTCATGTCTATTTTTAGATTCTTGAATCTTTTGATATTTAGGTTGATACTGTATTTTTTTATTTTGAGGTTTGTATAGCACTTCTTACTACATATCTCAATACTTTTCATTGTTGCTACAAGAACTCAAGTGGTTATTTTAATAATTAATGTTTTTGCAATCCATGCTATAATTTTGGCACTACAACAACATGATCACTTCTAAATTGTTGAAATCTAGTACAAACCTAAAAATACTAGCAAATTTAAGAAATTAATATTATAGGTGAAGAACTTAAGTGCTTCTCGATAGCACTTCCTACTACATATCTCAATACTTTTCATTGTTGCTATAAGAACTCAAGTGGTTATTTTAATAATTAATGTTTTTGCAATCCATGCTATAATTTTGGCACTACAGCAACATGATCACTTCTAAATTGTTGAAATCTATTACAAACCTAAAAATACTAGCAAATTTAAGAAATTAATATTATAGGTGAAGAACTTAAGTGCTTCTCAATAGAAAAAAAGTAACCCCTTTATATTACACCCTTCTGTATGGAAAAAATGTATAAAAATGGTATTTTAAAATTATCTTATTTTGAGCCCATGTGATGCACACATATATTCATGAGTAACTTACTCCAACAAAAATATCAGTCTGTATTGAAACATCAACCACCTATTCCTTCAATGTATATAGATTCTCAAGAGTAAAATCTTAACTTCTCAATCATAAGAAACTTTCAGATCCATTGCATTCTTGATATAAGAAACCTCTTATTGCTGCAATGTTTTCTCTTCTTGAAGTAGATCGATAAACAGACAGAGCTTTGACTACTACAAATTTAGCTTACTATTGTAAGCTTGAATATTGTGGAAAATTGATATGTTACTATCTTGAAACTTGTTGTCTTGAAATACATTCATATGGGTAAGCATCTTGAATATTCAAAACAATGAAAACTTATCGAATTTCTTTAGGTTGAATTGTATAATGACATGCAATAATACCCTACAGACTGAACATATGAGTATCTTGAATGTATAGAGCAAAAAATGATCAATTCTTCACTATACATAATGACATTTCAAGTAATTTGAGAACCGCTTCATTGAAATCCAACTTATGAGTTGCATTATCCTCCTCAGCAACAATAAAAGAGCCAAGAAAATCATCAACAATGACATCCTCATTGAGAAAACTATCATCTTCATGATTGCCATACATGATGACATCATCATTTTGATTACATAGATGTTCTTTTTTATTGCCAAAGTGCTTAGTTTCTATGATGATAACTTCATTCCTTCTTCCTTCTTAAGTAAAGCTAATTGAAGATTGATTATTATGACATTTTGAAGACAACGAGATATGGAAAATACCTTCAACTATCTGGTGCTCCACTCTCCCACATTGATAAGCTCTTGTCTTGGGCTTGGGGCACTTGAGGATACTTGGCTCTTTGGATCTTATCCTATCTCTCTCCCTCAGCCTTAATTTTTGACAAAACCAAAAGTTAAGGGAAGCAATCATCATGATCACTTGAGCTAGAATCCCAATTTAAATATAAAGCATCTTCATATTTCTCTTTGAGCTTCTCAAATACTCTAAGAAATCTTCAAACATGCTTCAAACTTGAATAAGAATTAGCTTGCCAACCTTCATGGTCATTATGCCACTCATAAGCATCATCAAGTACATTCTCAAAAGAACTCAACCTTTTCCATGCTTTATTCATCCTTGAACCTAAACTCATGAATATATGGATAACATGTAGAGATATGTTGAGGCCCAAAACAAATTTTGCACATCCTTTTCTTCTTCTTAGATTTACCCATGATGACACATGACTGGAGTTTGAAAAGGATCTACTTTTCTTCTAGCCAACCTCTTAAGTTTTTAATGATGAAATAGCAAGTAAAAGCTTCTCTATTAAACACCATATGAGAGATTTTGGAAATTTCGCAAGTCCCACTTTTAATGAATGTCTTATTTTTGTGAATGACAGGGAGCACTATGTTCATTTTTGTCTTTAAAAGACACTTTGTTTGTTACAAATGTGAGATCACACATCTTCAGAGCTTAAGTGATGAAGTGTAAGCTATATGGCTATTAGGAGATTTGGATTTCACTCTATCTTTTCTAGCATACTAATAAAATGTGATGTTGTATAGTGGTGGAAATATCAAGGAGGCTTACCTAAGATATACCAAAGAAATTTCCAAATTTGATGTAAGAATACAAAGGTTTGAAGTAGTGTAGAGAGAATTTAGAATACAAGAGCCTCAAACATTATATGAAGATATGTTATCATGGATAAATTTTATAATGCTATGGATTTGAAGATATTATAATCTAAGTTTCTTCTTTTAGATATACCATTATTTAAAGTGGCATGTATAAGTTTCATGAACTAAGACCTTAAAAGAGTCACCACTAACTAGGTGTGGTTTAATAACTTGATCTGATACCATGTAGTAATAGGTTTGGATAACCTATCATGTTATGATTCTTTTTTGTTGTGTAAATAAATAGACACAAGTATGTTAAATAATGGCTCAATTAATTTTTAGTTTTTATATGTATATGCATGATTTATAAATGTCTTTTGTTCAAAAGTTCCATCTATATTAACAAAATATGGACAAGATGGATATTGGCTTTGGCCAAAGTCAACTAGCTTAACACTTTGAATAGCGGAATGAACTTTCATATCATAAAATGAAGATTTATATACCAAGCTAGAAGTTTAGGATTTTTCTAAAACCAAATATTTTACCTTTGACCAATGATTTGTGTTTTCAAAAAAGACACATAAATTTTATTATTAATTAAGACTTATTTGCTAGCTAAGATATAAAGTACAAAATTAGAATTAAACCACTTTATAAGAAATTTCATGTAACATGTCCACTAGTATCATCCAAGACATGTCTTAGCAGTCCATCGAAAAGTAGGTCTAGAAAGCTCCACCCGGCACTCCCATGGAATGTTACGGGGTTTGCGAGCTAGGGCTTTTTGCGTTTGCCATGTAGCGAAAGTATTTCAGCCATTCCCACTTAGGATTGACCTAAAATAGGGTTTTCCTCATTGGTCATTTCCTAACAACAACTAGCATCGGACCCAAGCGAACTACTTTACGCACAAACGCCACGTCCGAAGCAGATTCACGCTGCACTTGATTCAAGGAGAATGGGAAACGAGAGGGAGGCAAAGGTCAACCTCTTTGCCATAAGGCATAGTTCCATTCCGTTCCCCTAAAACAACGTAAATCGGGTCTAATCATAACTCTAGGTCAACGCTTTTGTTGTTCGTTTCCTTTGACGATCATCCCCCTGTTCCTCGTGATTTGAGAAAAGTTACTAGCCAACTGGGACCACCCATCCGTAGGATGGACCCATGGCCCATCCTCCGCACTTTCCTCGGGTTGTTTTAGTTACTTAATTACCTAACACATTAGTTAGACATGTAACAACCAACTTCTTTAATTAACCCATCAGGCACTGTTTCTTTCACGTAATCTTATCACTTGACATAAAAAACAATGTCAGACAGATTCCTTATTAGCAGGTTATCATATTTCTCTTTGAAGTACAAAGAGACCCGCCCGTAGGCTTATCCACAATCCACCCGAAGGCTATCCAGCAATCCATAGGGATCACTAATCCAAGTTTCTGCCCATAGACTAGTATGCAGGCCTCGATATCCAATCCCGAGTCACATTAGCCTCTTGTGCAGGACCCGGAAGGCGAGGCATTTACGGCCAGAGCACCCCCCTGGCACCCAAGCGTCCTCCTGCTCCAAGTAGCGCTTAACGGAGAGACCTCTCACGGCGGGTTCGGTCCACTTTCCCAGTGCAGTCAACAACCCCCTTGGTTAGGGTCAGGCAGGCAGTCGGGGGTAACTAAAGCTGCCTCTCCCTTCAAGCCTTCAACTTGAAGTATAGATATTCATTTATATTTTAATTAATTGATCAAACAAAGCCAAACAGTGCTCTAAAATCTGTAGCAAGCACAAACATTTCCATTGGTCGTTTTTTTTTTTGTTGGCAAACTGCTAAGGAATGAATCCTTCCTTTCGAATGCATCCAGCACTCGATCCGGGATGACTTGCAACTTGGCAAGATCCCCTGTATCCTGAGTTAGGTCGTACCCTATTAACCCAACTTGTTCCAACCTTAAACTTCATTGGGTACTTTAGTTTTTGGTCTTTAATCTCCAATTAATCTTCCTTACTCAAGAAGGATATCAAAGTATACATCCTCTTGCAAGATAACTTGCGTAAGGATCTGCCATCCTCGTTGTGAGAATTTGGCCTTTCTACCATATGACTCCGTACTTGCTGCGCAAGTGCCGCATCGTAGTATGCAATAATGGAGTCATGAAACAATCAGTTTTAGGTTCTTTAAGCTGACTCCTTAGACCTAGGGTTTTCTAGCTTCATTTTTCTAAGAATCTCAGGGACAAATCCTAGTTCCTTTTACGATTACGATTCACTGACCCTACATTCAGGGAATGTGGGCAAGTATTTAAGGATAGGCGTTTCTTGGAATTTAACTTATTCCCAATGGGTATCTCAGAGCATAGGTATTTTTTAGTTTATATTAATTTGGTTAACTCTAGAAGATAATTTCGAGATTAATTCCACATGATTTGTTGTCTATGTGTAACCCTAACTTATTGATTTGAGCATAGGTTAGGTTAATTTCAACTAATCTTCCCCTTTTCTTTGTAAACAAAGCTCATGCTAAATAAGCAACATTTTTCTTGCTAATCTATGCAGTTAACAACGATAATTTCATAGAGTTTATGCATCGTAATTGTCATTTCATGATTTGCACTTTCCATGATGATTCATTGCAGAAAGAATAGGGGTTAATAGTGTGAGATGCAGTTTTATACTTTTAGGCTTAACCGAAGTATACTATTTTAATGGGTAATAATCGAGCTCATAATTCATTTCAATGCATAAAGCAATTTGCTAGAAATACGTTTTATGCTTTATTTATTTTGCATGTTCCATTAAATGTATTAATGACTAAGTTACTATGTCGTGACAAACTAGGAAAAAATATATCCTATTTCTAACAATTAACCTTGCATGATTGAATTACAACGATATAAAATAAAAATTAAGAAGGAAAACATGGGTTTGGGGTGAGATATCCACATGGATGCCGGGAGATGACCCTCTCGCGGCTGCGCCTTTGACTTTCTTAGGAGGCATCGCAATTGTAGTTTTTCGGATGTGGAAGCAGCTTTACAACTCCTCCTAGGAATTCCACCGTTGCTCCCTTGCACCATCGTTGAAAGTAGTTTTTGAAAGGCTCCCTCCTTGAAAGTCGGGGAAATTCGAAAGGGTGTTTCAGAGTCTTCTATGACTAAGACCCATTGAAGCCAGGGGAAAGGCTTAATGGCCTTTTAATGACTCGTTCAAACGAGGAACGAAAAGGGATGGAAAAAACACAAGGTGTAGGAGAGAACTTTAAGGGGATATAGTAACCATAAAGGTTATAAGTAAGGTCGAAGGACCCTTGGGTCAAACTTGGAGGAAAGGGGGTTTCAATACACCACAAGGGGAGGGGCAAGGGAAGGTTTAAACATAGAGGAAGAGGGGTGGTTCCAAAGCCAAGGGATAGGGGTTTAAGGGATTAACACCAGGGGTGTGGTTTCAGGATGCCCAAGGAAATGGTTTAAGGGTTAATACACGGGGGGCGTGGTTCCAAGGAAAAGGGGGCTTGAGGAAAGGGACTAAGTGACTTTTAAAATCACGGGGGTGTGTAATAATAGGACTTCTAAGCCCACTCTTTATAGGGGAAAAAAGGGGCTTATGATCCTTTAAACACGAGGGGGGGTGAGGTTCCAAAACACATAAGAAGGGGGCCTTGGGGATTTTTAGGACACAGGGGTAATAATAAGGCTTTTGAAAGATACAATAAGGGGGGGATAGGCCCTTAAGAGGATAAAACTGGGGGGGGGGGGGGGGGGAGGGGGGCGGTTAATAAGACCTTCAAGGCCTTAGATCTTTGGGGGGAATAGGGGCTTATGAAGCTTCTTTTTAGAAGCTTCTAGGGCCTTCACGTGTGGCACGAGGGAGAAAGAAAAAAAAAACAGTGGAAATGTGGACGCGTGCTGATGAAGTGGTCACGGCTGTGATGGCGGAGGCCAAGGATGGCGGTACGGGGTGTCTCCACCTCTCCCCTCTCGCAACGGCCGCAACAACCTCTCTATCTCCCTCACGATCCTCTCATATTAGTAGCAGGTGCAGCCCCTTTTTTTTCCTTCCTCCCTCATCTTTAATGGCAGCAACCCCCCTCTGTATAAATAGGGGAGGGAAGGGAGATCCTCCCTCTCTACGTGTCGAGAGGCATGATTCCCCCTTGCATCAAGCTCCAACAAGGAGCTTAGTGTCCCATGCTTCCCTCCCTCTCCCCCAGCTCGACAGTCGGCTGTGGGAAGGAGGGAATAATAAAAAAATTTACATTTTTCTGATTAAAATGAGTTATCCCGAGTGATAGAACTAGGTTGTTACATTCTCTCCCCCGTAGAGGAATCGAGATGTCCTCATCTCGAGATAAACTGGGGATATTGATGGTTGAGTGTGCCTTCATTTATCCAAGTGGCATCCTCTTCAGGATAATCTTTCCACTGGACGAGGCATTCTCTCAGGTTTCTGGATCTTAACTGTCTCTCCCTAACATCTAAGATCCTATTAGGCCTTAGTTCAAGGACTCCTTGACTAGGCATTAGAACTTGTTGGTCATCAAGGACATGGTTACGATTAGGTACATACTTTTTCAATAGGCTGATATGGAATACATTATGAACTTTTAGGTTCTTAGGGAGTTGTAGTTTATAAGCATTAGGTCCTAGGCATTTGAGGATCTTGTACGGTCCACAATACCTTGGACTTAGCTTCTTGCAATCTCCTAAGGATAGGGAACTCTTTTTAGGGCGTACACGAATGAAGACCATGTCTCCTTCTTTGAAGACTCTTTCTTGATGCTTCAAATCCGTGTATGCCTTCTGTCTATCCTTGGCCGCTTCAGATGTCCTGTCTTATTGACTTTACTTGGTCATCCATCTCTTCCAACATCTGCCTTGAAGCTTCAACCCTTAAGGTTGGATCTCAAAAGTTTAGGGGACTTTGATAGTCATGACCACACAATGCTTGGAAAGAGGTCATCTGAATGCTTTGCTAGTAAGAAGCATTGTATACAATCTCAACCAAAGGTAGGTATTGAATCCACCTCTTCAGCTCACGACAGCAGTATGCGCTAAGCATATCCTTGGTGACTTGATTTACTCCCTCTGTTTGGCCATCCATTTGGAGATGGTAGGCGGTGCTAAAATAGAGTTGAGTCCCAATAGCTTCAAAGATAGCTCTCCAAAAGTATGATGTGAAGAGGGAATCACGATCACTAATGATTCTCTTGGGTAAATCATGTAGCTTGAATATCTCCTTGATAAACAATCTTGCAATGTCTGAGGCTTTATAGTTTGTCTTTACTGGAATAAGGTGTGCAACCTTAGTAAGCATGTCAACTAGAATCATGATGGAGTTGTATCCTCCTTGGACTTGGGGTAGGCCTACAACAAAATCCATACTGATAAATTTCCATTTCATTTGGGGAATGTCAAGCGGTTGCAGTTTCCCTGGCATCATGACATGTTCAGCTTTGTTACGTTGACAAGACAAACACTCGGTGACATATTTGAGAATGTCACCTTTGAGCCTCTCCCAATGGTAGCTCTTCCTAACAGCATTAAGAGTCTTGGCATAGCCAGGATGTCCTGCGAAAGGGGAATCATGAGCTTCCCACAATATCTTCTATTTAAGTGACTGGCTTGCTGGTATACACAGCCTTGTTCTATAGTAGACAAGCTCATTATTAATAGAAAATTTATGATACTTAGCCTGCAACTTTTGATTCTGATCTTTGATAGAGATCTCTCTTAGCATTGTTTGGTAGGCTAGATCATGGCATGCATCCTCTCTAGCTAACTCAAGTATAGGTTTGTTTGGCATAGATACTTTTGTAGCTAGAGATCTGGCTATTGATGGATTCCGCAAGATTAGAGAATTTAGAAATGCCTTGCGACTAAGTGCATCAGCAACTACATTCTCTTTTCCTGGTTTGTACTTGATTTCAAAGTCATAGTCCTCCAACACTTCAATCCACGGACGTTGCCTCATGTTGAGCTCGTTTTGGGTAAAGATCCATTTGAGACTCTTATGGTTAGTTACTAGAGTAAACTTATTACCCAACAGGTAGTGTCTCCAAAGCTTTAGAGCACGGATGATAGCTAGCAATTCCAGATCATGCGTAGCATAATTCTTTTCATGACTCTTCAATTTCTTTGAAGAGTATGCTACTGGATGACCTTCTTGCATAAGTATACACCGCAAGGCAAGAATGCTAGCATCATTTACTACCTTGAACTCCTTATTGAGGTTTGGAAGTTTTAGAATAGGTACTGATACCAAACTTTACTTCAATCTATTGAAGCTATTTTGTTTGGAAGTTTGCTTCTTCAGTAAGTCCGTCAGATGTGCTGCAATCAAAGCATAGTTTTTTATGAAGACCCTATACGATCATGTCAATCCAAGAAAGCTACGTATCTCTTTGATGGATGATGGTATTGGCCACTCAAGCACATCTCTTGACCTTGGTTGGGTCTACTGAGATTCCTTCTACTGATATTATGAATCCTAGATATTCAATCTGACGCTTGAAGAATGCACACTTCTTCATTTTAGCATACAGCTTATGTGACCTCATTGTCTTAAGGACAATCCGAATTTGGGGTTCATGATCTTTTCCCAGTTTAGAATAGACTAAAGTGTCGTCAAAGAAGACAAGCACGAAATCATCAAGATATGGCCTAAAGACATCTTGCATTAACCTATTGAAGGTGGCAGGTGCATTCGTAAGCCCGAATGACATAACTAGAAACTCAAAGTGCCCATATCTTGTATTGAAGACTGTCTTTGGGATATCTTCTTCCTTGATCCTTATCAGATAGTAACCTGACCTGAGATCAATCTTGGAGAAGATCTTCGCACCCTGAAGACGATCAAGAGTCTCATCTATTCTAGGAATAGGGTACTTGTTCTTGACTGTTGATTGATTCAACCCTCAGTAATCAATACATAGTCGAAGTGTTCCATCTTTCTTTTTCTTGAATAGTATTGGAGCTCCCCACGGTGAATTGCTAGGCCGGATGTAGCCCTGATCTATTCCTTTAGCTCAATTTCTTTAAGTATGGACATTTTATAAGGTCTCTTTGCAATTGGCGTAGCTCCTGATACTAACTTAATCTCACGATCCACTTCTCTTTGAGGTGGGAGTTCAGTTAACTCTTCAGGGAATACATCTGCGTATTCCTTTAGCCAAGAAGGTCCTTCATTAGACTCTTGCTTCTTATCTAACTTATTGAGTTTGATCAAGTAAACACGTAATCCTTTTCTGACTTGTTTTATGATCCGAGATACTTTGGCCAATTGGATTCTCAGCACTCTAGCCTCACCTTAAGTTGTGACTAATTCCCTTTCGGAGTTTCGAAAGGAAACTTGACCCTTTCCACAGTGAATGTGGGCATCGTTAGGCTTAAGCCAATCCATTCCGAGTAGACACTCATGGATATCTAAACTCATGACTTTGAATTTGATCAAAGTCTTCTTTCCTCCCAGAAAGAATTCCACCTTAGCAGTTTTCCTGGTATAAGTAACCTCACGACCATTTGCCAATTCCACAAGCAAGGTAGGTGCTTCTACTGTGGCTATTCCTAATCTTTTTGCACATGCTGGTGAGATAAAGGAATGTATACTACCATAATCAATCAAGGTCTTGAAACCTTTACCTTGATAGTTTGACGGTGTCTGAATCATCGAGAACTGGCAATTTGGTTCTTTCTTGTGTAAAGCGGCATGGATTGTCACCCTTTCGAATTTTGCTTCCATGGTTAGATCTTCCTCTTTTTCTTCTTTGCATATTTTCCTATTGGCAATGCAGGCGGTTCTTCCTCTTCCTCGGATAGCGGCTCCTTGACCACGGTTTGTTCCTTGGAAAGGCGCTTGGCGATGTCTTCCACCAAGCTTGGGACATTGCCTCTTGAAGTGACCGAGTTTGTTGCAGTGGAAACAACGGAGGTTTTGGCCATTACTTTGAGTAGGAACAAAGTTGTTGACATTATTCATCCTTGCTTTCTTTCTTTGTCCCTGATTATGACCTTAAACTCTCTTCATTTTAGGTCTAAGTGCTCCTTTGTTCCGGTCATTATAAGACCAAGTTTTGTTACCCCTTGGTCTAGCTTGCACCTCTTGAATTATAGGCGCCGCTCGAATGAGTGCATCCTGAAGATTTGATGGACGCATAGATTCGAGACGGGTATTGACTGGTGGATTTAATCCTGCACAAAATTTAGACACCTGTTGTGTCATGTCCATCTGCAGTGCATACTTAAGAAGTGAGATAAATTTAGAGAAGTATGCATCAAGTGTGAGCCCCAACTGTTTTAGTTCATAGAACTCATTCATTTTCTGTGTGCAATAAGCAAGTGGTAGATATCTTCCTTGCACAGCTTTCTTCAGCTTCTCCCAGGTAACGGATCCCTCTGTGATTCCTTGATCCCTGCACCATTGCTTCCACCAAAGCCTGGCTTCGCTACTGAGCTTTAGTTTGGCAAGCATAGCCTGATTGGCACGTGCAGTACCAGCTGCTTCAAAGTAATCCTCCATGGATTCAATCCAAATTTCAGCATCAGCTTGGACGAATCTCCCTCTCTCGTCAAACTCGGGTGGCATAATTTGCTTGAGAAGGAACTTCTTCTCCTAGATCACAGCAGTACTTGATGTAGGAGGCGAATTAGGAACCTGTACTTAGGGTTGTGCCTAAATAAAGATTTTCTTAACGGTACTATACGATAATCATCGTTGATTTATATTACATATTTAATTCAGCTGTCATGTAAACAATGCAGCTACTTAACTTTTTATCAACTCTTATGCACAATTTAGACATTGATAAAAAGAAGTCTTTATTTGTATTTATATGGCCATAACCCTTTCGAATACAACATTTCTTGTGATGATAAGCCAACTGTTACATTTAGCTTGGGGAGAACAACATTTTATTACATTTATCTACAGGAACTATATAACTGTAATATTCCCACTCGTGAATATTGACTTTCCGCACACTGCGTAAACCTCGTGCAAAGGTTATCTTTCATATTGGAATTGCTACAGTGTAATCTCTGACCTGCACGCGAGAAATCGAGACCTCCGCATTGGCAAAGCAAGCCCGAGGGTTCAAATCCACAAATCACACGTAAACACCGTCTTGGGAGGGGCAAAATGGATATTATTAAAGCAAATTTTTTTAATATCTATCCCTTTCCCCTAGCCGATGCACGGCTGGAGGAGAGGGAGTGTGGGGGGATGGGCTTGGTGGAGGTGGGGCTGCATGAGGAGGGGGAAAGCCATCCAATGGCCACGTGGTGGAGCTCTTCTCTTCCCCGCCTTGTCCTATAAATACACCCTCTAAGGTGTGAAGGGAGGAAGGGGGGACAAACGGCTGCTGCCATCGCTGTGCTGGGAAGGAAAAAAGAAGGTTGCGTGGAGAGTGAGAGGGAAGCTGCTGTCATCGACATCGTGGAAAGAGATCAAAGGACGATGCCGTGCTGAGGGAGAGGAGTGAGAGAGCAAGTTGCCATTGCCCCCATCCTGCTCAGCTTGCTCAGAAGAGGAAGCACGTCCTCCACGACATGCTCCCCGGCCTCTAAGTAATCCCCCATCGCTTGTAGCAACGCACTGACATCGCCTCTATCCTGCTCGGTTGAAGGCGCCATCGCATTACTGCTGTCGGCCGTGGCTCCACATGCCCAACAAGTCAATTTCCCCCCCCCCCATTCGACATCATCCTTCCTTTCCTAATTCCCCTCAATCATTTCCTTTGACCCCACATGGTTTCGTGGCAAGCAAAAGCTTCCTAGAAGCTTTTGGAAGCTTTTAAAGTACAAGGCTTAAGGCCTTGTGCACACGGGTTCCACCTCGGGGATTAAAAACCTTCCCTTAAAGTCCATTTCCACAGCTTCTAAGGGATAAGGCTTTGGCCTTGTTCCTGCGGCCTTCTCGGGTTTAAGACCGAGCTCATTAAGCTCTATTCCCGTAGCTTCCTCGTAAAACTCCAATTCTCGTAAGTCCTTGTAAAGCCTCCATTTTCGCAGCTCCATCCATAAGAGCCCCATTTCCGCAAACAAAGCTCAAATCCCATAAGCCCAAATCCCTTAAGCCCAATTCTCACAAGCCGTGGCCTTTTAAAGATCCGAAGTTCGGTGAAGGTATCTCTTGTGTACGAGGGAGAAGGGCAAGATCTTGAGGCTGCTTACCAAGGCTGAAGAGATTCACGGATCACGTAGGGGCAAAGGCTAACCGGAAGTCCATAATTGTGTAAGGTCAAAGGCAAACCGGAAGTCCGTAATCACGCCTACGATGGCCCCCAAGAAGTCGCAAGGCGCGCCTGTGGGAGGTTCTTCTCCTAGCATTCATGTGGACATCTCCCCGAGCCCACAAACCCAGGTTTTTACTATTGTGATTCCATACAAAAGTAAGGCATTAAGCATGATAAATTCATGGATTAGGAAGCACCCGTGCATGTTCAAATTCACCTAGCCTAGTTAAATGCAATTGGGAAAATTGATATTTTTAATGCAATAAACGCAAATTGTCTATCCATCTTACGACCTTAATAGTATGTTGCCTTGTAGTACTTTTCAAAGTGATGAGCCTAGAACACCTGTTGCCTATCATTATAAGGTTGGAATTGTTAAAGTGCACCGTTGACTAGACATGGAAAGATTAAGCGTATGTTGCATTTTTAGGCAACATCTTCCTTGTAATGATTCATGAGGGAAAGTTAACACCCATAAGATGTTATCCGAAAAGAAATAGAAGAGCACGAAATTGATCTTATGGACTTGCAAGTGGCATGTAAAATGGAATAAGTTAACACTAGCTTTAGTTTTGTATGAACTTCATTAACTTCATTATAGCTAGGACAAAGTTTCGTGTTGCATAGTCATCATGCAAAAATTTCATTCATTAGGAGCCGTATTTAGGAAAGGTTGCATGGTTTATCAAAGCATGAGATTCTAAAGTGTAGATAACAAGGTAGTAGGCATGATTATTTGACGTAAGTCCTAGTAGGTCCTAGGAAAGTTAGTATCCAGATTATCATGTATTTTTACTTTACCAAGGAAAGATAGAGTTATTGTGAACTATGTGATGCGTAGAAGCAATGAATCGCATGTTTACATGTATTGTGGTAGTTGCAACTATTTTTCTCCTTTAGATCTAGTTTATTATCTCTAGGAAAGGTTCATCCTTGTCGCAACACAAGTATATTGAATTGTCTAAATCACCTAACACACAAGGGATTCATATAGGCATGATTCAGTCGATATGATAAATATCCCAAGTGCTAGCTAGGGTTTAGCGTGTTAAGGATTCGACCTAGTTTTGCACTTGTTGCCAAGTCAAAACCCTCAAACCCAAAGATCATACCCACATTCACGAAATGTTGAGTCAATTGGACGGGCTTGCAAGAAACGATCTAGGGTTTCTATCCTAAGGATCACTCGTTCAAATGATGAAACTTGAATTGAGTTGGAACCCCTAGGACCAAACGTTGTCGGTCTAGTGTAATTAGGAATGGGTTGGGTAAAAAGACACCCTAAACCCTGCTTCTCGTCTGAAGATAATTCTGATACCAGAAAATGCTGTTCAATGGGTGAAATGATCCCATGGAATAGATGCGACAGTTGTGCAATAAGTTGAAACGTTGCATAGACTTGTTGTTTGTTCACAAGAGAGTTTTGCCATTTCTTGAAATAAGGTTGGTAAGTTCTTGCGCAAGTTTAACTTGCAAGAGAATGAGTAGTCATCCTGTTACATCACCTGTCTTGGGAAAAAAATTGCCAAGTAAAGGGAAGTTAGGTATTTGCTTGGAAGCAAATGATCAATCAATAAATTAAAGCGACATGGTCGCCAGGATTTACTGTTAATAAAACCTAAGGTATTGGTTAAGTTGGGTTAACAGGGTATGGCCCTAACCCAAGGACAAAAGGGTGAACAAATAAACCCTTGGGGATCTTGCCAAGTCGCAATTAATCCTGGATCGAACGCTAGATGCATTCGGAAAGAAGGATTCACTCCTTGACAGTTGGCCAAATAAACGACCACTGGAATTGATTGTGCTTGTAATAGTTTAGAAAGCACTGTTTGCATTGTTTGCTCAAAGAACTAAGGGATGAAATGATATCTAATGCTTCAGGTTGAAGGCCTGAAGGGAGAGGCAGCTTCAGTTACCCCCGACTGCCTGCCTGACCCTAACCAAGGGGGTTGTTGACCGCGCCGGGAACGTGGACCGAACTCGCCGCGAGAGGTCTTTTCGTTGAGCTCTACTTGGAGCAGGAGAACGCTTGGGTGCCAGGGGGGGCTTTGGCTGTAAATCCCTCGCCTTCCAGGTCCTGCACAAGAGGCTAACGTGACTCAGGATTGGATCTCGAGGCCCGCATACTAGTCTACGTGCAGAAGCTTGGAATAGTGATCCCTAGCGGATTACTGGATAGCCTTCGGGCAGATTATGGACAAGCCTACGGGCGGAACTCCTTGTATTTCAAAGATAAAATGATGAAATGATAATAAAGAATTTAGCTGATATTGTTTTTCTATGTCATGTGATAAGATTACGTGAAGGAACCAGTGCTTAACAGGAGTAATTAAAGAAGCTGATTGCTATATGTCAAATTAATGTGTTAGATAATTACATAACTAAAACAAACTGAGGAAAGTGCGGAGGATGGGCCATGGGTCCGTCCTACGGTTGGGTGGTCCCGGTTAGCCGGGAACTTTTCTAAAAAATCTCGAAGAACAGCGGGATGATCATCATTATCAAAACGAATAATGAGAGCGATGACCTAGAGTTACGTCTTACCCGATTTACGGAATGGAACTATACCTATTGGTAGAGAGGTGGAGTTTTGCATCCCTCTTGTTTCCCATTCTCCTTGAACCCAGTGCAGCGTGAATCCGCTTCGGACCTGGCGTTTCTGCGTAAAGTAGTTCGCTCGGGTCTGAAGCTAGTTGCTGCTAGCTAATGACCAAACAGGAAAACCCAAATTCAGGTCGATCCTAAGTGGGAATGGCCATGATACTTCCGCTACGAGGCAGACGCGGGAAGACCTAGATCGCAAGTCCCATAACATTCCATGGGAATGTCGGACGGAGCTTTCTAGACATCCTTTCCGATGGACTACTAAGACGTGTCCTGGATGATTCTACTGGACACGTTACAGTTGGTATCAGAGCTAACCAACAACGGAATTGTTTTTATGAGATCTCAATAAAATGAAGTAAAGAAATTGTTGCTGTCCAAACATTTCCTCATCTTCAATACTGTCTTGCAGAACTATGAAGCGTGGAACAAGTTTTTGGTGTTCCGGGTCATGTTTATGACTGCAATGCATTCTCCGCATTATAGACAAAGAGTTGGAATGATGAACATCCTGGAGCAGATTTATAATCCATCACCTTTATATATAGAACGAAGATGGACTGGGTCTTTAGGAATCTACTACATAGCTACCCACCGGTTCGCTTATCTACAGACCAACCTGAAGAGGATCAAGTGGTTGGAAGACTTGAAAGTTGTGAAGCTGTTCATTTTTGTGGAAACTCACGTAAATTCGACTTTGCATATTCAAGGTCGGAGGGTTGAATTGAACTCATATGTATATGAGGAAGTAACCCGTGTAATCCCAGCCGACAGGATTAAGGTGTTGGGCCGCCATGAGAAGTATGGATTCCAGCGAAAAGGATATCCTGAACTTCCAATGAATTATCGATTCCTAAAGATCCATGACCCAAAACCCTACTATTACACAGTTCCTGTAGACAAATGGAATAAAATGTTGTTCTCCCCAAACTGAATGTAATGATTGGATTATCATCACACGAGATGTTATATAAGGCTACGCCCATGTAAATATAAATAAGGACTTCATTTATCAATATCCGACTGTGCATCAAAGTTGTTAAAAAGTTAAGTAGCTTCATGATTTACGAGATAGCTGATCTAAAGATAAGCTAACGTCAATTATCATGTAATAACGTTAAGAAAACTTTTATCCAGGCACAACCCCAGGTACAGGTTTCAAATTCACCCCCTACATCAAGTACTGCAGTGATCCAGGAGAAGAAGTTCCTCCTCAAGCAGATAAAGCCACCCGAGTTTGACGGGAGAGGCAGATTCGTCCAGTCTGATGCTGAAATTTGGATTGAATCTATGGAGGATTACTTTGAAGCAGCTGGTACTGCGCCTACCAATCAGGCCATGCTCGCCAAATTAAAACTCACCGGCGAAGCTAGACTATGGTGGAAACAATGGTGCAGGGATCAAGGGACTTCAGAGGGGTCCGTCACCTGGGAGAAGTTAAAGAAAGCCGTGCAGGGGAGATATTTGCCACCTGCATATCGTACACAAAAAATGAATGAATTCTACGAGCTAAAATAGCTAGGACTCACCCTTGACGCATACTACTCTAAATTTGTCTCACTCTTAAAGTATGCGCCACAGATGGACATGACGCAGCAGGTGTCCAAATTTTGCCCAGGCTTAAATCCACCCGTAAATACCCGTCTCGAATCTATGCGTCCGTTAGATCTTCAGGATGCACTCATTCGAGCGGCACCTATAATTCAGGAAGTGCAAGCTAGACCAAGGGGTAACAAAAATTGGTCCTATAGCGACCCGAACAGGTGAACATTCAGACCCCAAGTGAAGAGAGTCCAAGGTCACAATCAGGGACAAAGGAAGAAAGCAAGGACAAATAACATCAACAACTTTGTTCCTACTCAAAGTAATGGCCGAAACCTCCGATGTTTCCACTGCAACGAACTCGGTCACTTCAAAAGGCAATGTCCCAAGCTCAGCGAGGGACATCGTCAAGGTGTAGGCCGCGGTCAAGGAGCCGCCACCCGTGGAAGAGGAAGAACAGCCTGCATTACCAATAGGCAAAGATGCGAAGCAGAAGAAGAGGAAGATCCGACTATGGAGGCAGAATTTGAAAGAGCGACAGTCCATGCCGCTTTACGCAAGAAGGGGCCGAATCGTCAGTTCTCGGTGATTCAAATACCGTCAGAATATCAAGGTAAAGGTTTCAAAACCTTGATTGATTGTGGCAGTACACATTCCTTTATCTCACCAGCATGTGCAAAAAGATTAGGAATAGCCACAGTAGAAGCACCTACCTTACTTGTGGAATTGGCAAACGGTCGTGAGGTAACTTGTACTAGGCAAACTGCTAAGGGAAAATTCTTTCTGGGAGGAAAGAAAACCTCAGTCAAATTCAGAGTCATGAATTTAGGTATCCATGAGTGTCTACTCGGAATGGATTGGCTTAAGCCTAATGACGCCCACATCCACTGTGGAAAGGGTCAAGTTTCCTTTCGAAACTCTGAAAGGGAGTTTGTTACAACTCAAGGTGAGGCAGGAGTGCCAAGAATCCAGTTAGCCAAAGTATCGCGGATCATAAAAGGAGTTAGAAAAGGATTACCTGTTTACCTGATCAAACTCAACAAGTTAGATCAAAAGCAAGAGTCTCATGAGGGACCCTCTTGGCTAAAGGAATACGCTGACGTATTCCCTGAGGAATTGACTGAACTTCCGCCTCCAAGAGAAGTTGATCATGAAATAAGGCTAATGCCTGGAGCTGCACCAATTGCAAAGAGACCTTATAGAATGTCCATACCGGAAGCTATTGAGTTGAAGGAACAACTCAAGCAACTGTTAGATCAGGGTTACATCCGGCCTAGCAACTCACCATGGGGAGCTCCAGTACTATTCCAGAAAAAGAAAGATGGGACACTTCGACTATGTATTGATTACCGTGGTTTGAATCAATCAACAGTCAAGAACAAGTATCCTATTCCTAGAATAGATGAACTTCTGGATCGCCTTCAAGGTGCAAAGATCTTCTCCGAAATTGATCTCAGATTAGGTTACTATCAAATAAGGATCAAGGAAGAAGATATTCCAAAAACGGCCTTCAATACAAGATATGGGCACTTTGAGTTCTTGGTTATGTCAGTCGGGCTTACAAATGCACCTGCCACCTTCAATAGATTAATGCAGGATATTTTTAGACCATATCTTGATGATTTCGTTGTCTTCTTCAATGACACTTTAGTCTATTCTAAACAGGAAGAAGATCATGAACCTCAACTACGGATTGTTCTTGAGACAATGAGGTCTCATAAGCTGTATGCTAAAATGAAGAAGTGTGCATTCTTCAAGCGTCATATTGAATATCTAGGATTCATAGTATCATCAGAAGGAATATCAGTAGACCCAGCCAAAGTCAGGGATGTGCTTGAATGGCCAATACCAATATCCATTAAAGAAATACGTAGCTTTCTTGGCTTGACAGGATGGTATAGGGTCTTTATCAAAAACTATGCTTTGATTGCAGCACCTCTTACAGACTTACTAAAGAAGCAGACTTCTATTACATGGTCAACTCCCGAACAAAATAGCTTCGACCAATTGAAGCAATGTTTGGTATCAGCACCTATTCTAAAACTTCCTGACCTCAATAAGGAGTTCGAGGTAGTAACTGATGCCAGCATTCTTGCCTTGGGGTGTGTACTTATGCAGGAAGGTCATCGAGTAGCATACTCTTCAAGGAAATTGGAGAGTCATGAAAAGAATTATGCCACGCATGATCTGGAATTATTAGCTGTCATCCATGCTTTAAAGCTTTGGAGACACTACCTGTTGGGTAACAAGTTTACTCTAGTAACCGATCATAAGAGTCTCAAATGGATTTTTACCCAGAACGAGCTCAACATGAAGCAACGGCGGTGGATTGAAGTATTGGAGGAGTATGATTTTGAAATCAAGTACCGACCAGGGAAAGAGAATGTAGTTGCCGATGCACTCAGTCGCAAGGCATTCCTAAATTCCCTAATCTTGCAGAATCCATCAACGGCCAGATCTCTGGCTACAAAGGTATCTATGCCAAGCAACCCTATACTCGAACTAGCTAGAGAGGAAGCATGCCATGATTTGGCCTACCAAACAATGATAAAAGAAATATCTACCAGGGATCAGAATCTGAAGTTACAGGCCAAGTATCAGGAATTTTCCATTGATAATGGACTTGTCTACTACAGAACAAGGCTGTGTATACCAACAAGCCAGTCACTTAAGCAGAAGATATTATGGGAAGCTCATGATTCCCCTTTCGCAGGACATCCTGGCTATGCAAAAACTCTTAATGCAGTTAGGAAGAGCTACCATTGGGAGAGGCTCAAAGGTGACGTTCTTAAATATGCCACTGAATGTTTGTCTTGCCAACGTATCAAGGCTGAACATGTCATGATGCCAGGAAAATTGCAACCACTTGACATTCCCCAAATGAAATGGGAATTCATCAGTATGGATTTTGTTGTGGGCTTACCCCAAGTCCAAGGAGGATACAATTCCATTATGGTTGTAGTTGACATGCTTACTAAGGTTGCACACCTGATTCCAGTAAAGACAAACTATAAAGCCTCCGACATTGCAAGATTGTTTATCAAGGAGATATTCAAGCTACATGGGTTACCTAGAAGAATCATTAGCGATCGAGATTCTCTCTTCACTTCACACTTCTGGAGAGCTATCTTTGAAGCTATTGGGACTCAACTCTGTTTTAGCACCGCCTACCATCCCCAAACGGATGGACAAACAGAGCGAGTGAATCAAATCATTGAGGATATGCTTAGGGCGTACTGCTGTCGAGAGCCGAAGAGGTGGATTCAATACTTGCCGTTAGTAGAATTTGCCTACAATGCTTCTTACCAACAGAGCATTCAAATGACCCCTTTCCAAGCATTGTATGGTCATGATTGTCAAAGTCCCCTAAACTTTTCTGATCCAACCCTAAGAGTTGAAGCTTCAAGACAAATGTTGGAGGACATGGATGAACAAATAAGGTTAATAAGACAAGACATACAAGCAGCCAAGGATAGACAAAAGGAATATGCAGATTTGAAACGTCAAGAGAGGGTCTTCGGAGAAGGAGACATGGTCTTCATTCGTGTACGCCCTAAAAGGAGTTCTCTATCTCTAGGAGAATGCAAGAAGCTAAGTCCAAGGTATTGTGGGCCGTATAAAATCCTCAAATGCCTAGGACCCAATGCTTATAAATTGCAACTTCCTGATAACCTAAAAGTTCACAATGTATTCCATATTAGTCTCTTAAAAAAATATGTACCCAACCCTAATCATGTACTTGATGACCAACAAATTGTAATGCCTAGTCAAGGAGTCCTTGAACTAAGACCGGATAAGATTTTAGATGTTAGGGAGAGACAGTTAAGATCTAGAACCTTGAAAGAATGCCTCGTCCAGTGGAAAGATTATCCCGAAGAGGATGCTACCTGGATAGATGAAAGCTCTCTCAACCATCAATATCCCTAGTTTATCTCGAGATGAGGACATCTCGATTCTTCTAAGGGGGAGAGAATGTAATATTCCCACTCGTGAATATTGACTTCCCGCACACTGCGTAAACCTCGTGCAAAGGATATCTTTCATATTGGAATTGCCACAGTGTAATCTGTGACCTGCACGCGAGAAATCGAGACCTCCGCATTGGCAAAGCAAGCCCGAGGGTTCAAATCCACAAATCACACGTAAACACCCTCTTGGGAGGGGCAAAATGGATATTATTAAAGCAATTTTTTTTTATATCTATCCCTTTCCCCCAGCCGATGCACGGCTGGAGGAGAGGGAGTGTGGGGGGATGGGCTTGGTGGAGGTGGGGCTGCATGAGGAGGGGGGAAGCCATGCAGTGGCCACGTGGTGGAGCTCTTCTCTTCCCCCCCTTGTCCTATAAATACACCCTCTAAGGTGTGAAGGGAGGAAGGGGGGACAAACGACTGCTGCCATCGCCGTGCTGGGAAGGAAAAAAGAAGGTTGCGTGGAGAGTGAGAGGGAAGCTGCAGTCATCGACATCGTGGAGAGAGATCAAAGGACGATGCCGTGCTGAGGGAGAGGAGTGAGAGAGCAAGCTGCCATCGCCCCCATCCTACTCGGCTTGCTCAGAAGAGGAAGCACGTCCTCCACGACATGCTCCCTGGCCTCCAAGAACTCCCCCATCGCTTGTAGCAACGCACTGACATCGCCTCTATCCTGCTCGGTTGAAGGCGCCATCGCATTACTGCTGTTGGCCGTGGCTCCACATGCCTAACAAGTCAATTTTCCCCCCCCATTCGACATCATCCTTCCTTTCCTAATTCCCCTCAATCATTTCCTTTGACCTCACGTGGTTTCGTGGGGAGCAAAAGCTTCCTAGAAGCTTTTGGAAGCTTCTAAAGTACAAGGCTTAAGGCCTTGTGCACACGGGTTCCACCTCGGGGGTTAAAAACCTTCCCTTAAAGTCCATTTCCACAGCTTCTAAGGGATAAGGCTTTGGCCTTGTTCCTGCGGCCTTCTCAGGTTTAAGACCGAGCTCATCAAGCTCTATTCCCGTAGCTTCCTCGTAAAACTCCAATTCTCGTAAGTCCTTGTAAAGCCTCCATTTTCACAGCTCCATCCATAAGAGCCCCATTTCCACAAACAAAGCTCAAATCCCATAAGCCCAAATCCCTTAAGCCCAATTCTCACAAGCCCTGGCCTTTTAAAGATCCGAAGTTCGGTGAAGGTATCTCTTGTGTACGAGGGAGAAGGGCAAGATCTTGAGGCTGCTTACCAAGGCTGAGGAGATTCACGGATCACGTAGGGGCAAAGGCTAACCGGAAGTCCATAATTGTGTAAGGGCAAAGGCAAACCGGAAGTTCGTAATCACGCCTACGATGGCCCCCAAGAAGTCGCAAGGCGTGCCTGCGGGAGGTTCTTCTTCTAGCATTCACGTGGACATCTCCCCGAGCCCACAAACCCAGGTTTTTACTATTGTGATTCCATACAAAAATAAGGCATTAAGCATGATAACTTCATGGATTAGGAAGCACCCGTGCATGTTCAAATTCACCTAGCCTAGTTAAATGCAATTGGGAAAATTGATATTTTTAATGCAATAAACGCAAATTGTCTATCCATCTTACGACCTTAATAGTATGTTGCCTTGTCGTACTTTTCAAAGTGATGAGCCTAGAACACCTGTTGCCTATCATCATAAGGTTGGAATTGTTAAAGTGCACCGTTGACTAGACATGGAAAGATTAAGCCTATGTTGCATTTTTAGGCAATAGCTTCCTTGTAATGATTCATGAGGGAAAGTTAACACCCATAAGATGTTATCCGAAAAGAAATAGAAGAGCATGAAATTGATCTTATGGACTTGCAAGTGGCATGTAAAATGGAATAAGTTAACACTAGCTTTAGTTTTGTATGAACTTCATGAACTTCATTGTAGCTAGGAGAAAGTTACGTGTTGCATAGTCGTCATGCAAAAATTTCATTCATCAGGAGCCGTATTTAGGAAAGGTTGCATGGTTTATCAAAGCATGAGATTCTAAAGTGTACATAACAAGGTAGTAAGTATGATTATTTGATGTAAGTCCTAGTAGGTCCTAGGAAAGTTAGTATCCAGATTATCATGTATTTTTACTTTACCAAGGAAAGATAGAGTTATTGTGAACTATGTGATGCGTAGAAGCAATGAATCGCATGTTTACATGTATTGTGGTAGTTGCAACTATTTTTCTCATTTAGATCTAGTTTATTATCTCTAGGAAAGGTTCATCCTTGTCGCAAGACAAGTATATTGAATTGTCTAAATCACCTAACCCACAAGGGATTCATATAGGCATGATTCAGTCGATATGATAAATATCCCAAGTGCTAGCTAGGGTTTAGCGCGTTAAGGATTCGACCTAGTTTTGCACTTGTTGCCAAGTCAAAACCCTAAAACCCAAAGATCATACCCACATTCACGAAATGTTGAGTCAATTGGACGGGCTTGCAAGAAACGATCTAGGGTTTCTATCCTAAGGATCACTCGTTCAAATGATGAAACTCGAATTGAGTTGGAACCCCTAGGACCAAACGTTGTCGGTCTAGTGTAATTAGGAATGGGTTGGGTAAAAAGACACCCTAAACCCTGCTTCTCGTCTGAAGATAATTCCAATACCAGAAAACATCGTTCAATGGGTGAAATGATCCCATGGAATAGATGCGACACTTGTGCAATAAGTTGCAACGTTGCATAGACTTGTTGTTTGTTCACAAGAGAGTTTTGCCATTTCTTGAAATAAGGTTGGTAAGTTCTTGCGCAAGTTTAACTTGCAAGAGAATGAGTAGTCATCCTGTTACATCACCTGTCTCGGAAAAAAAATTGCCAAGTAAAGGGAAGTTAGGTATTTGCTTGGAAGCAAATGATCAATCAATAAATTAAAGCGACATGGTCGCCAGGATTTACTATTAATAAAACCTAAGGTATTGGTTAAGTTGGGTTAACAGGGTATGGCCCTAACCCAAGGACAAAAGGGTGAACAAATAAACCCTTGGGGATCTTTCCAAGTCACAATTAATCCCGGATCGAACGCTGGATGCATTTGGAAAGAAGGATTCACTCCTTGACAGTTGGCCAAATAAACGACCACTGGAATTGATTGTGCTTGTAACAGTTTAGAAAGCACTATTTGTATTGTTTGCTCAAAGAACTAAAGGATGAAATGATATCTAATGCTTCAGGTTGAAGGCCTGAAGGGAGAGGCAACTTCAGTTACCCGCGACTGCCTGCCTGACGCTAACCAAGGGGGTTGTTGACCGCGCCGGGAATGTGGACCGAACCCGCCGCGAGAGGTCTTTCCGTTGAGCTCTACTTGGAGCAGGAGGACGCTTGGGTGCCAGGGGGGCTCTGGTTGTAAATCCCTCGCCTTCCAGGTCTGGATCTCGAGGCCCGCATACTAGTCTACGGGCAGAAGCTTGGAATAGTGATCCCTAGCGGATTACTGGATAGCCTTCGGGCAGATTATGGACAAGCCTACGGGCGGAACTCCTTGTATTTCAAAGATAAAATGATGAAATGATAATAAAGAATTTAGCTGATATTGTTTTTCTATGTCATGTGATAAGATTACGTGAAGGAACCAGTGCTTAACAGGAGTAATTAAAGAAGCTGATTGCTATATGTCAAATTAATGTGTTAGATAATTACATAACTAAAACAAACTGAGGAAAGTGCGGAGGATGGACCATGGGTCCGTCCTACGGTTGGGTGGTCCCGGTTAGCCGGGAACTTTTCTCAAAAATCTTGAAGAACAGCGGGATGATCATCATTATCAAAACGAATAATGAGAGCGATGACCTAGAGTTACGTCTTACCCGATTTACAGAATGGAACTATACCTATTGGTAGAGAGATTGAGTTTTGCATCCCTCTCGTTTCCCATTCTCCTTGAACCTAGTGCAGCGTGAATCCGCTTCGGACCTGGCGTTTCTGCGTAAAGTAGTTCACTCGGGTTTGACGCTAGTTGCTGCTAGCTAATGACCAAACAGGAAAACCCAAATTCAGGTCGATCCTAAGTGGGAACGGCCATGATACTTCCGCTACGAGGCAGACGCGGGAAAACCTAGATCGCAAGTCCCGTAACATTCCATGGGAATGTCGGGCGGAGCTTTCTAGACATCCTTTCCGATGGACTGCTAAGACGTGTCCTAGATGATTCTACTGGACACGTTACAATAACAATAAGGTTTTGAGTCATGGATCTTCAGGAATCGGTAAGTCATTGGAAGTTCAGGATATCCTTTCCGTTGGAATCCATACTTCTCATGGCGGCCCAACATTAATCCTGTCGACGGGAATTATACGGGTTACTTCCTCATATACATATGAGTTGATCTCAACCCTCTGACCTTGAATATGTAAAGTTAAGTTTACGTAAGCTTCTACAAAAATGAACAGCTTCACGACTTTCATGTCTTCCAACCACTTGATCCTCTTTAGGTTGGTTTGTAAATAAGCAAACCGGTGGGCCGCTATATAGTAGATTCCTGAAGCACCCATCCATGTTTGTTCCATGTACAAAGGTGATGGATTATAGATCTGCTCGAGGATGTTCATCATCCCAACCCTTTATCTATAAAGCAGAGAATGCATTGCAGTCATAAACATGACTCGAAATACCAAGAACTTGTTCCACGCTTCGTAATTCTGCAAGACAACTTTGAAGGTAAGGAAATGTTTGGACAACAACATTTTCTTTACTTCATCTTATTAATATTTCATAAAAACAATTTCGTTGTTGGTCGGCTCTAATACCAACTGTAACATGTCCACTAGTATCATCCAGGACATGTCTTAGCAGTCCATCGAAAAGGATGTCTAGAAAGCTCCACCTGGCACTCCCATGGAATGTTACGGGGTTTGCGAGCTAGGGCTTTCCGCGTCTGCCACGTAGTGGAAGTATTCCGGCCATTCCCACTTAGGATCGACCTGAAATAGGGTTTTCCTGATTGGTAATTTCCTAACAGCAACTAGCGTCGGACCCAAGCGAACTACTTTACGCACAAACGCCAGGTCCGAAGCAGATTCACGCTGCACTTGGTTCAAGGAGAATGGGAAACGAGAGGGAGGCAAATCTCAACCTCTCTGTCACCATAAGGCATAGTCTCATTCTGTTCCCCTAAAACAGTGTAAATCGGGTTTAATCATAACTCTAGATCAACGCTTTTGTTGTTCGTGTCCTTTGACAATCATCTTGCTATTCCTCGTGATTTGAGAAAAGTTCCCGGCCAATCGAGACCACCCATCCATAGGACGGACCCATGGCCCATCCTCCGCACTTTCCTCGGGTTGTTTTAGTTATTTAATTACCTAACACATTAGTTGGACATATAACAACCAGCTTCTTTAATTAACCCGTCAAGCACTCGTTCTTTCACGTAATCTTATCACTTGACATAGAAAAACAATGTCAGACAGATTCCTTATTAATAAGTTATCATATTTATCTTTGAAGTGCAAAGAGTCTCGCGCATAGGCTTATCCACAATCC
Source organism: Lygodium microphyllum (assembly GCF_053477565.2). Lineage (NCBI taxonomy): Eukaryota > Viridiplantae > Streptophyta > Polypodiopsida > Schizaeales > Lygodiaceae > Lygodium > Lygodium microphyllum. The sequence continues at coordinate 110,662,851 of NC_141151.1, forward strand.
ACCCAAAGGCTATCCAGCAATCCACAGGGATCACTAATCCAAGTTTCCGCCCGCAGACTAGTATGCGGGCCTCGAGATCCATTCCCGAGTCACGTTAGCCTCTTGTGCAGGACCTGGAAGGTGAGGGATTTACGGCCAAAGCCCCCCCTAGCACCCAAGCATCCTCTTGCTCCAAGTAGCACTTAACAAAGAGACCTCTTGTGGTGGGTTTGGTCCACTTTCTCGACGCGGTCAACAACCCCCTTGGTTAGGGTCAAGCAGGCAGTCGGGGGTAACTAAAGCTGCCTCTCCCTTCACGCCTTCAACCTGAAGTATAGATATTTATTTATCTTTTAATTCATTGATCAAACAAAGCCAAACAGTGCTCTAAAATTTGTAACAAGCACCAACATTTCCATTGGTCGTTTTTTTTTTTTGGCAAACTGCTAAGGAATGAATCCTTCCTTTCGAATGCATCTAGCACTCGATCCGGGATGACTTGCAACTTGGCAAGATCCCCTATATCCTGAGTTAGGGCGTAACCTATTAACCCAACTTGGTCAAACCTAAAAGTTCATTAGGTACTTCAGTTTCTAGTCTTTAATCTCCAATTAATCTTCCTTACTCAAGAAGGATATCAAAGTATACATCCTCTTGCAAGATAACTTGCGTAAGGATCCGCCATCCTCGTTGCAAGAATTTGGCCTTTCCTCTTGTGATTCAATCACAAGACCATATGACTCCGTACTTGCTGCGCAAGTGTCGCATCGTACTATGCGATAATGGAGTCACGAAACAATCCGTTTCAGGTTCTTTAAGTTGACGTCGTTAGACCTAGGGTTTCCTAGCTTCATTTTTATAAGAATCTTAGGGAAAAATCCTAGTTCCTTTTACAATTACGATTTGCTGACCCTACATTCAGGGAATGTGGGCAAGTATTTAAGATATAGGCATTTCTTGGAATTTAACTTATTTCCAACGGGTATCTCACACCATAGGTATTTTTAAGTTTATATCAATTTGGTTAACTCTAAAAGATAATTTTGAGATTACTTCCACATGATTCGTTGTCTATGCGTAACCGTAATTTATCGATTTGAGGTCAGGCATAGGCTAGGTTAATTTCAACTAATCTTCTCATTTTCTTTGTGAACAAAACTCATGCTAAATAAGCAACCTTTTTCTTGCTAATCTATGCAGTTAACAACGATAATTTCATAGAGTTTATGCATCGTAAGAGTCATTTCATGATATTCACTTTCCATGATGATTCTTGCAAAAAGAATAGGGGTTAATAGGCCATACTTTTAGGCTTAACCGAAGTATACTATTTTAATGGGTAATAATCCAGCTCATAATTCATTTCAATGCATAAAGCTATTTGCTAGAAATATGTTGAGGGCTAAAATGATGAATGGGTTGCCTCTTACCCATCCAACCTCCAATCCTCACTGAGAGAACTAAAGAGGGGCACCACCTAGCCAAAGGGAGGATGGGCTAGGACATCCCTTTTCTCAAAGAGAATCAAGAGAACCAAGACACAAATTTACAAGAGAGAATATATGTACTAGACACCATATTGGAATATAAGAGAGAGAGATGAGAGGAGAGGGAGACAAGAGGAGAAGAGGTAGAAGAAACTTTCCATTATGCTACATGGAATGAGAAGATGAGAAGAGAGGGAGATAATAGGAGAAGAGGTAGAGGAAGCTTGCCATTATGCTACATAATAAAAGAACTCACTCATAGCTCACCTCAAAGAGATGAGGGTATTCTAGAGTGCTCTCATGGGCTTGTCATTGTCCTTCCCTCCTCTTCATTCTCGATGGGCTCTTTATATAACCTCCATGAGGGATTAGATTAAGCTAATCTTCTTGATTAACATAATCTTAGATGATGTATGGCATCTTTGAAAATATGAAGCATAGTGAATGGGACAAGTCTCCACCTTGGTCATCATGCAAGAAGCTAAGGATGGTGGTAGACAACATAGAGAAATTGAGCTAGATTACAAGAGGTTGTGTCCAAAGCACATTATTATAATATATTTACAAGAAGGATAGAGTGGAAAGTTGGTGTGGTGAAAGAGAGAAGAAAATTGCATGTAGCCAACAGTCTGCGCCTTTGTAACTTCAAATCCGTAAGGAACTTGAAAAAAGTTTCTTCTACAACTTTGCAGACCAGGCCGAAACCGATCAGGCTTCGCGAGACTTTTCTTGAAATTCGCTTCTTCTTGGGAGTTATTGAGATTATAAAAAACGGCTTCTAAAAGCTGCTTTGACTTTAGTCCCCCATATGTATATAAATACATATAAGCATGTGACAAAAGGGGTCCATGCTTGTAAGCTTTTATGCAAGATCCAAATGACACCATGATGTGGATATTGACTTGTGTGCAAGGGTGAGGTGTCGTCTAATGATGGTGATAGATTCCAAATCTTAGTGATGCATACGGGGCCCATGTGTAGTTGGAGGCTAGTCCTTTGAAAAATCCATGCATTCACTCAACTCCTAGGTGTAATCAATTTTCATGTTCACTAAGATAACCATCCCTTTTACCCTTTACATTGACATGCCTTCTAAGAACTTGTTCCCCCAATTTGCTAGAGTTATCATAATCGAGAAGCAATGTAGCATACCTAGTGCTTGAAGAGTAAACCCAAAGTGATATGGTAAGCTCTTGATAGGGGCTTTGGCCAAATTTTGTGGTAATAATCTGGGTTGTAAAAAACCCAGATCATTAGCCCTCCCCTTAGGCTAGAGGTATTCATGCCTCTAGCTTGATAATGATTGTCCAATAGAGCAAGGAGGACTGCACCCCCTCATTGGTGGCTCTTCATTGAATGATTGCTCCAAAGTGTTCATATTTCTTTGAAAATAAGGCTTCAGTCGCCATCCATTTACCCTTGTCTTGTGAACCTTCCCATCCATGTCACCTAGCTTATAGTTGCCATTTGGATATCTCCTTATGACCATGAATGGCCCTTCCCACTTGAACACAAGTTTAGTATCCTTTCTGTTATCAAAGCGGTTATCAAAGTGTAGCACAAGTGATCCTTCCCTTATGTGTTTGCTAGCCAACTTCTTATTAAATGCTTTCCTCCTCTCTTCAGCTTGCATGGAATAGTGTTGGACTGCTGCTTCTCTATCTAACTCTAGCCTCTCTAGATCCAAGATCCTTTCCTCTAACTTCTTGTGTTGATTCTTCTCTTGACTGGCTACTAAAACACGCAAACTCGCCAGTTCCACCTCTATAGAAAGCAAAGCTTCTTGGCCATAGACGAGGTGAAATGGAGTATAGCCAAGTGAGGTTCTGAATGAAGTCCTGTAGGCCCAAAGAGTTGCATTCAATTTTTTATCCCAGTGCTTGGGGTGCATGTGTACCTGCTTGGTAATTATCTTACAAATCAGCCCATTCACTTTTTCGACCAAACCATTACACTGTGGATAGTAGGGAGTAGAATGCCTGTGCTTGATATTTAGCCTTTCCATTAGCTCCCCTACTAGGTTCGCCCTAAAACCAAGACCCCGATCAGAGATAATTTCCAAAAACACAATATTAGTGAGTTTGGGAATCTCCCAATTTCCATTTTTTGAATACTAAAAAGGTGGCACCCGGATAACATGCCCATAAGTTTCTCAAAACCATATGATGTGACCTATCATTGAAGAGTGCTTGAAAAATGGAATCTATTGAGCTATAGAGCACTCGATTTGGAGTTATAGTGTTCAAGTTATGACAAATCCAAAGATTTGACCACATGTCCCAAACTTATGGGAAATTCCCATATTCCCCAATATGGTATTCAAAGGTGTGTCAAACCTGCAACAAATATTTTCAACCACAAATTTTTCCACTTCTTGGGCTGTGATCCTACTAGTTGTTGAAGCCTCTGCCCACCTCCTCATGTAGTCCACACCATTATGATGTATTATTATGGGTCAATAAATTAGCTAGGCAAGCTCAAGTAGAATCCTCCACCTTGAAGGTATAGTCAAACTCTTGGAGTTGTATCACCCACTTAGCGATTCTAGCTGAAACATCCATGTGCTGTAAGGCATAGGGAAAATGCTTTTCTGTTGTGATCACTGTGAATGGCCTAGGGAGAAGATAAGGACGAAACTTTCTTACAGCAAACATTAGAGACAAAACCATCACCTCGACCATCTTGTACCCTCCTTCTGACGCTGTCATTACTCTACTAGAAAAGTAAACCGGTCTCATTAGGCCAGTTTTAGCATCCTTTTGTATTAGTGCTGCCCCTAGAGCATCTTCCCCAAAACTCGGATTGACAAAAAATCCTGATCCCAACACACCTGTAAAATTATAGGAAGGGTGCTAAGAGCCTTCTTCACCTCGTGAAAGCACCTTTCGCTGTCGTCACTCCACAGGAGCTCCTTAGAGTGGGTTAACTATTGCAGTGGAAATATTAATTGGGAGAGGAGATGAATGAACTGCCCCATATATCGCACCTTCTGGATGAAAGAGGTTAGTTACTTCACAGAAGATAATGATGGCACCGCCAATAGGCCCTTAACGTTGTTTGGATTTGCTTCAATGCCCCTCTCACTTACGACATGCCCTAACAAAGTTACACTGCTTTCGCCAATGCGACACTTCTCATGGTTTAATTGCCCCCCCATTTGTGCAAGGCGGTTGAAAGTTTCATCCACCTTTCCTAGATGTAAAGCCTTAGAACTATAAATACAAAAATCATCAATAAAGACCCTAATGGATTTTCCAAAATATGGTTGGAAGACATAATTTATGAATCACTGGAAGGTAGCTGGGGCATTTGTTAATCCAAATGGCATTACTTTGTAAGCAAAACAACCCCAAGGCGTAATGAAGGTGGTCTTCTGTTGATCCTCCTCAGCTATTCGGATCTAGAAATAACCCGAATACCCATCACAAACAGTGTGTCTCTCATGCCCGGTCACCTTGTTAAGTATTTCATCCTGAAAGGGAAGAGGAAAGTGATCTCTCTTTGTTGCAGCATTTAGCGGCTTGTAGTCCACACAAATCCTCAATTTTCCATTCTTCTTGGGTATCACCACCACAGGTGAAACCCACTCTGAGTCCCCTATTGGATAGATGAAGCCTACCTTTAAAAGTCGTTGCACCTCAGTGAGTAGCGCGTTTTGTTGAACTACTCCCAATTGTCGTAGTCGCTGCACCATTGGCTGTGCTCTCTCTTTTAGATTAATGTGATGTTGTACTGCTCTCACACCTGTGATGTGTTCATAATCAGAAATAAAAAGTGTAGAGTGTTTTATCACCACTTCCATGTAGGCTGCCTTCTCCTCAACTGATAGATCCTTAGCCAACATTTTTTCTAACCCCTCCTTCTCGAACTTTGGAAGCTGCTGTGGAATTTCACTACTAGAAGACCCTTTTAATGTAATCCCCATCACTTCTAGAGAGCTTTCTTCCTCCTCATTAGAAGACTCTCCCTCTGTCATAGATGACCAACCCTCGCTGGAACTCCATTCATCAGCGGTGGTCTCTAACACAAGATCCTCCTGTCGGCCCTCCTTCATGTTGTAGATAGTGCTCTTCCATTTTTTATGCAGCCTCTTTTGTGGCCTTAGCTCTAAAGCCCCTGTCTCCCAATCTTGTTTGGCTTTCATTCCCATTAGCCATGGTGGCCAAAGAATGAGCGGATAGCCGTCCCCCTTCACTGGCATCACATACATGTCAAGCTCGAATTGCACTCCACACACCTTTACCTTGACTTTCTTTATAACTCCCAAAAAATTTACTACTACATTGTTAGCCATTTTGGCCCCAAATTTAGTAGTTTCATTTACCTCTAATCCCAAACGATGCATCACATGTCTATTCTTCATGGGTCTAATGCTTACCATCTTTGACCATTGTCGCCGCACTGTTGGAGATAGATGTAGTAATTGGGGCCATGAACTTTTTGGCCCTTAATTCCTCACATCAGCAAGAAAATCATAAGCTCTAGTACCTTTACCTAGGGAAAAATCATCTGGCTCAATGTATCGGCATGAGCGAGCCCTCCTCTTTTTATTGTTGCGTGTCTTTGTAGCCATTGATGACTCTGCCTCCTCTTCCATATTTTCAACCTCGTTTGGTGGTGTAGGCTCCATTTTCTCAATTCTCTGGGCTTTCTTCATCGGCATTGCTTCAACCTCTATTACTTTGGCATTCCCTTTGACGTCACTCTCATCTAAACTAATCATCCTAACATCATGATTCTCTGGCGGCTGGACAGGCAAGACTGGCACCTCTGCAAGTAGTCGAGGATGCTGGAGAACTTGAACCGGTGGTGGAGGCCCTGGATTTGGTGGAACAAACCTTTCCCTAGGTGGTGTCACTTCTTGTCCCCTCCTTCTTGGTTGGAACCCATTTCCTGGAAAACGCCTAAGATGACGGTAAAAGTACATACCATGGCCAGTCTCCCCACAATTATAGCAAATATACTCTCTTTCTTGCCTCCTTGGACCTCGATTGCCTTCATTTATGAGGGGAGGGGGTCGTACTCCTTGCACCAAATTTAATGAAAGGCTTTCAAGTTGATTAGTAATGCGTTGTAGGAGCTCTTGTTGTGGTATCTCCGGTTTAGGTGGGGCCTCTACTATTTCTCTAGGCCTTGGCATGGTTGGTAAAACTTGCACAGGCTCAACTTCCCCCTTCAACTGGGCTTGATACTTCAATTTTCTATCTTTCTCCCTCGCGTAAGTGACTGATTCTTCATAGGATGTGGGAAACTTTCCTTTGACCTTCTACCTTAGTAGAGGATGGAATCCGGCTAGAAAACAATCTTTCTTAAGGCAATCAGGTACTCTTTCTCCCTCGGCTAAAAAGGTTGTCCATTTATCCCACAATTTTATAAACATGCCTTCATATGCTTGGTACTCCCCTGGTAAGGTTTGGCGAAGATCTAAGAGTTATCTCCAAATATCTTCAGGTGGCTCTGTATATTGGTACTTGTGCATGAATGCGGTCTTGAGATCCTCCCAATTACCCCTTGTAGCCTCTGGGAGAGCTTGATACCACACTCGAGCATCACCCTTTAGAACTAAAGAGAAGGCCCGTACTTTGGTTGCTTCATCATCTCGGCCTGTGACTAGGAAGTCCATTTCTAAGTCATCCAAAAAATCTAGAGCTTTCTCCCCTTTGTGCCCAAAAAAACTTGAAAATGCCATTTGCCTTAGTAGAGTATGAAGATGAAAATGTCTAGACTTAAGTTGTATTTTATAAGGGAAAGGATGAATGGGTTCATAGATGCATTGATTTCAGCAAGACGTCTAGGCCCTAGTATGCTTCTAATAATGCCTTGGAATCTAAGCTTTGTACTAGCTACAATATGCACAGTTTGCATAGCAAGTGGATGGATAGGTCCATACAACTCGTTCTGATTCATGAGAAACTATTATAATAGGATAAAGACATGTACATTGAAGGATGCATTGTAGTCTAGCATTGGGAAGATTATAGGTTCTGGTGATACAAGAATCTCCCTTAATCTTTCAGCCCCAAAGTACATGACAAGATGCTGCTAGAAGAAAATCTTCCTACTGATGCATACATTAACTCGGATATTTTGTATAGAGTGGAAGGTATAGCAATTCAGGCCATTATTATTATTCATGAGTGGAGACTACTTAAGGGAGTAGAGGGAATGCACTTTCTTGAATTATGAAGGATTTTTTCCAGAGTGTTTCTTTTTGGAACCCAGCAACTTTGCTATACGGAGAATTTGCTCACCAGTGATTGTTATTGCCTTGGTGTGTCCATCCTCCGTGACATATATTTCATAAGGTGTGATGGCCAACTTTTCAACCACACCCAACCTTCGAGCTAACAATAGTTGAAGGTAGTCTCCATACTTTATACTTCTACAAAACTCAATACCGTTCATGCATAGTCGTCCTCCTTTGATGTGGATTAGGCCAGAGAGAGAAAGAGATTTGATGATTTGGAGAAGAGGACCTCTCGGAAGGGCCTTCACTTTGTTTGCAAAACACTCACCACAATTATGAGAACCTAGCAATTGATGGCAATATAATTTTTTCCATTGTGAGATAATGGAATTTCTAAAGTGAACACCTTTTACCCGCATGCATGCCGTCATCCGATAGGCATACTTTCTTTCTTGAGCTTCTTTAGGAGACAATTTTGGAAGTTGTGGACTTCGACTAGCTTCAAAAATAGTTGGTGAAGGCATTTCAAGAAGAGCCACTTGGGGAACTTATTGTAGAGAATGCACCACCATGTGTTCTATCATTCCACATAAGGAGGTAGAGAATTGTGGTTGAGAATGTCCTCAGCGGGGGGCACAAAAAATGAGGGCTGAAATGATGAACGGGTTGCCTCTTACCCATCCAACCTCCAATCCTCACTAAGAGAACTAAAGAGGGGCACCACCTAGCCAAAGGGAGGATGGGCTGGGACATCCCTTTTCTCAAAGAGAATCAAGAGAACCAAGATACAAATTTACAAGAGAGAATATATGTACTAGACACCATATTGGAATATAAGAGAGATAGATGAGAGGAGAGGGAGACAAGAGGAGAAGAGGTAGAAGAAGCTTGACATTATGCTACATAATAAAAGAACTCACTCATAGCTTACCTCAAAGAGATGAGGGTATTCTAGAATGCTCTCATGGACTTGTCATTGTCCTCCCTCCCCTTTTCTCAAAGAGAATCAAGAGAACCAAGACACAAATTTACAAGAGAGAATATATGTATTAAACACCATATTGGAATATAAGAGAGAGAGATGAGAGGAGAGGGAGACAAGAGGAGAAGAGGTAGAAGAAGCTTGCCATTATGCTACATGGAATGAGAAGATGAGAAGAGAGGGAGATAATAGGAGAAGAGGTAGAGGAAGCTTGCCATTATGCTACATAATAAAAGAACTCACTCATAACTCACCTCAAAGAGACGAGGGTATTCTAGAGTGCTCTCATGGGCTTGTCATTGTCCTTCCCTCCTCTTCATTCTCCATGGGCTCTTTATATATCCTCCATGAGGTATTAGATTAAGCTAATCTTTTTGATTAACATAATCCTAGATGATGTATAGCATCTTTGAAAATATGGAGCATAGTGAATGGGACAAGTCCCCACCTTGGTCATCATGCAAGAAGCCAAGGGTAGTGGTAGACAACATAGAGAAATGGAGCTAGATTACAAGAGGTGGGTGCCCAAAGCACATTATTATAATATATTTACAAGAAGGATAGAGTGGAAAGTTGGTGTGGTGAAAGAGAGAAGAAAATTGCATGTAGCCAACAGTCTGCGCCTTTGTAACTTCAAATCCGTAAGGAACTTGAAAAAGGTTTCTTCTGCAACTTTGTAGACCAGGTCGAAACCGATAGGGCTTCGCAAAAATTTTCTTGAAATTCGCTTTTTCTTGGGAGTTATTGAGATTATAAAAAACGGCTTCTAAAAGCTGCTTTGACTTTAGTCTCCCATATGTATATAAATACATATAAGCATGTGACAAAAGGGGTCCATGCTTGTAAGCTTTTGTGCAAGATCCAAATGACACCATGATGTGGATATTGACTTGTGTGCAAGGGTGAGGTGTCCTCTAATGATGGTGATAGATTCCAAATCTTAGTGATGCAGACGCGGCCCATGTGTAGTTGGAGGTTAGTCCTTTGAAAAATCTATGCATTCACTCAACTCCTAGGTGTAATCCATTTTCATCTTCACTAAGATAACCATCCCTTTTACCCTTTACATTGACATGCCTTCTAAGAACTTGTTCCCCCCATTTGCTAGAGTTATCATAATCGAGAAGTAATGTAGCATATCTAGTGCTTGAAGAGTAAACCCAAAGTGATATGGTAAGCTCTTGATAGGGGCTTTGGCCAAATTTTGTGGTAATAATCGGGGTTGTAAAAAATCCAGATCAATATTTTATGCTTTATTTATTTTGCATTTTTCATTAAATGTATTAATGACTAAATTCTTTTGTCGTGAACAACTAGGACAAAATATATCCTATTTCTAACAATTAACCTTGCATGATTGAATTACAACAATATAAAATAAAAATTAGGAAGGAAAACGTGGGTTTGGGGTGAGATATCCACATGGATGCCGGGAGATGACCCTCCCACGGCTGCGCCTTGGACTTTCTTAGGAGGCATCACAATTGTAGTTTTTTGGATGTGGAAGCAGCTTTACAACTCCTCCTAGGAATTCCAGCGTCGCTCCCTTGCACTGCCGGTCGAAAGTAGTTTTTGGAAGGCTCCCTCCTTGGAAGTCGGGAAAATTCGAAAGGGTGTTTCAGAGTCTTCTACGACTAAGACCCATTGAAGCCATGGGAAAGGCTTAATGGCCGTTTAATGACTTGTTCAAACGAGGAACAAAAAGGGATGGAAAAAACACAAGGTGTAGGAGAGAACTTTAAGGGGATATAGTAACTGTAAATGTTATAAGTAAGGTCAAAGGACCCTTGGGTCAAACTTGGAGGAAAGGGGGTTTCAATACGCCACAAGGGGAGGGGCAAGGGAAGGTTTAAACACGGAGGAAGAGGGGTGGTTCCAAAGCCAAGGGATAGGGGCTTAAGGGATTAACACAGGGGGTGTGGTTTTAGGAAGCCCAAGGAAAGGGTTTAAGGGTTAATACACGGGGGGTGTGGTTCCAAGGAAAAGGGGGCTTGAGGAAAGGGACTAAGTGACTTTTAAAAGCACAGGGGTGTGTAATAATAGGACTTCTAAGCCCACTCTTTATAGGGGAAAAAGGGGGCTTATGATCCTTTAAACACGAGGGGGGGTTAGATTCCAAAAAACATAGGAAGGGGGCCTTGGGGATTTTTAGGACACGGGGGTAATAATAAGGCTTTTGAAAGATACAATAAGGGGGTGAAGGGCCCTTAAAAGGATAAAACTAGGGGGGGGGGGGAGGGGGGGTTAATAAGACCTTTAAGGCCTTAGATCTTTGGGGGGAATAGGGGCTTATGAAGCTTCTTTTTGGAAGCTTCTAGGGCCTTCATGTGTGGCAGGAGGGAGAAAGAAAAAAAAAATAGTGGAAATGTGGACGCGTGCTGACGAAGTGGTCACGGCTATGATGGCAGAGGTCAATGATGGTGGTACGTGGTGTCTCCACCTCTCCCCTCTTGCAACGGCGGCGAGAGCCTCTCTGTCTCCCTCACGATCCTCTCATAGTAGCAGCAGGCGCATTCTCTTTTTTCCCTTCCTCCCTCATCTTCCATGGCAGCAACCCCCCTTTGTATAAATAGGGGAGGGAAGGAAGATCCTCCCTCTCTACATGTCGAGAGGCATGATTCCCCCTTGCATCAAGCTCCAGTAAGGAGCTTAGTGTCCCATTCTTCCCTCCCTCTCCCCCAGCTCGACAGTCGGCTGGGGGAAGGAGGGAATAATAAAAAAATTTACCTTTTTCTAATTAAAATGAATTATCCCGTGTGATAGAATTAGATTGTTACATTTCAACACAATTAAATAATGTTATTGAAAGAATTAAACACATTAAGTAGATTCTCTCATTGATATTGGTGGTGTTTAAAAACACTAAGGTAACTATAAACAACACTTTAAATTTCTAACAAGCATATATTTCATAAACATGCAAAAGCCCTTAATATAAGAGATAGATTTATTATGGGAGTCAAAAGCAGTCCATATAGAGCCATTGCCTTGTTATATCATGTATATTGGAAAAATACAACTTTGTATATTTTGTATAAAACGTTTAGCTGGACTACCATTTATAAAATGTTTGTGATATTCTAACTCATAAGCAAGTTGCATTGCTTCCATATCTTTCAAAGTAGAGATAAAATGAGTTTGCTTCAACATGGATAATTGTGAGCTATTCAATGTAAGAGATGGATGATGTGAGACATTTATTGAGGATGCTTATATAATAGATGGTCTCTTGAAGCAAGAAGTGATTGAAGATTGAATATATCCTTTGTCTTTATAAATCATGGTCTTGTGTGGTGTTGATGAAGAAGATGAAATGCAATCATTCTCTACTCTAGTCCGTTAATCAATGATAGCCTTGAATTCTACATATAATTCATGTCCATATTAATTGGCTCCTGTCCATCAACCAAACATGATGACTTCACATGCATCATGGCATTTTCTTAAGTAACTCAAGTATGGTAGAAGTTCTTTGATCAAGATAGAGTCTCCATGATCAATATCAAATGCTTTTTTGGATAAATGCATAGGATTTGGGCATCCTTTGTAAGGATTGTCATCTATTGAGAATCGTCTTGGTATGCTAACAAGCATCTCCGTATTGATCCCATATATACTTCAAAGGCTTGAACATTGCTTCTACTCCCATCTTATCTAGCCTATATATGACTTTGAGTGGATAGCTATGACATTGTTCTTGGCCCGAAACCATGAAGAAAGGATACTTCCTTTTTACATCGATCTCCAATCACTTTATAATTACCATGATATTTCTTATGTAAAGCTATTGACCATGTCACTAAATTGATTGCCTATTACTCATTCTTTATTTGATAAATTCATGTTAATAAAGTAATGACTCACTTTTCTTTAAGTGTTGATGATGATCTAGCATGGCCATGAGACCATTTAGAAACCAGTATTCCTAGTGCATCACTTAATGGGGTGATCAGAGCACTGTGACAGGCATATCTGGTATAGGTAGTACAAGTTATGAAGGGGGAAAAAAGTATTTGCTAAGTGTAAGAGTGTACAAAGAACCAAGGAGTTACACATAAATGAAGATAGATTGAGTTCTAAGAAGAGAAAGTGCATCAGCATTGTGTATATGTATCTATGTGTGCATCCAATGACACCTGGGAATGTTTACTTGTGTGTAATGAGCATTGCATTCATTCGGGGTCATCCTCTCCCCTATAGGTCAAGGTTTAAGGTATTTTCTTTCATTAAGAAAGACGAGAGAGGGAATTATCTCACTAAGAAAGACGAGAGACGTGATCCTGTGAAAGTGAGGAGAGAAGTGATTTTCTCTTTCTAAGGTCTAAAATGACACAAGATTTTGTGTGGAATTCAATCTTGAGGTTGAGGCCCAAGGAAATCTAATGAACTCTCCTTATCTATGACTCAAGGTCGTTGCATGGACCACAAGTTAAGAGGACAATTTAAAAAGTTATTTAAAAAAAATAAATTAAAATATCTCACAATCAAAAAACAATATCTAAAAACAAGTTGTGTGGGTTATAAAAAACAATGAGATCTACAACTTTCATGTTGGACGTTTTTTCATCCAAACAACGCACAAAGAGATATCTTGAAATTAGTGCTATAGAGTGGAACAGCCACATCTTGCATAAAGATCAACTCAACTCTCTCTCCAAGGAGAGAAGCTCTTGAAAGCCTATAAAAGAGGAGGCTCTCCTTGGGTGTAAGGGGGTGGTGAAGGAAGCATCACTTTACATGTATCCAAGACGAGAAGAGAAGGTACAAGCACTGTACGAAGTCCTGCTAAAAATCAAGTGCTGCAGAAGCTCTATTGAAATCAAGTTCCAAGAGGAGAAGAGAAGGTGCAAGTGCTGTGGAAGCTATGTTGAAATTCAAGCGCCAAGAGAAGAGTCCTGCACATATTGTGTAGGAGAGAAGGAGACTCAAGAAGGATCAAAAGGTGCCAACTTCCAAGTTGTGCAAGTGTTAGCCAGTTGTATACCGTGCAAGGAACCGTGTGTCAAGATTGTGGGAGAGAAGGAAGGAGTCTCACTTGTAGCTTTCTTGCTTGCACAATGGGGGAATACACACAAGGGTGGAAGCTGAAAACAGTTTTCCTCTTCTTCGTTGTGGAAGCCAAAAAAGAACTCTAGTACAAAGAAATAGAAGAACCCTATATATGGGTCTCAAACCAAACGCAACTAACTAAGGTGGCATACTAACTGAGCCACGAACTAGAGTAGATAAGGATAGCTATCATGTAGCTATTATTCATGGGTGGTGTACCAACCGCGTCTGCAACTGACAAGTCGGTGACATAAATACACAACGGTCACCCTGGCGTATCACGAGTGGAGCTCGATATCTCAACACTCCCCCTCGAGCTCAATCCCAATTCCTGCACACCAAGCAGGTCTCTGAACTTGCGCAGTTTCTCTACGTCCAATGCCTTTGTGAATATGTCAGCTACCTGATCCTCTGTGCTGACATAAACTAGATTAATAAGACCTAGTAAAACCCTCTCTCGCACATAGTGATAATGGACCTCAATGTGCTTTGTTCTTGCATGATAGACTGGGTTATTTGCCAAGTGTATACTACTCATGTTGTCACAATAAATGACAATTGGTCAATCTGTAGACTGATGCATATCATAAAGTAGCTTATGCAACCAAGCTACCTCACATGCAGCCATTGCTGTACCCCTGTACTCAGCCTCTGTGCTCAACAAGGCAACTGTAGCCTGTTTCTTGCTGCTCCAAGTGACTGCAGCACTCCCAAAAGAGAACACATATCCACTGGTAGATCGTCTATCAGAAATACTACCAGCCCAATCAGCATCAGTGTATCCATGCAACTGTATCTAAACCCGAGTCTCATAAAATAGTCCATACTGCAATGTGGACTTCACATACCTGAGTATGCGTCTAGCCACATCCAAATGTGGTTTCCTTGGAGCCTGCATAAATTGACTTACCAATCCAATAGCATAGCTCAAATCTGGCCTGGTAATAGTCATATAAATCAAACTTCCTACTATGCGTCTGTACATAGTAGGGTCTTCTAGAAGCTCACCTACATCTGTGCTCAGCTTCACATTTTGCTCCAAAGGAACTGAAATAGGCTTACAACCTGTCATCCCATATTTGGACAGCATGTCCAATCCATACTGCCTCTGCAAGAGCTATATCCCACTTGGTGATCTAATCACCTCAATGCCCAAGAAATAACGCAGCTCTCCCAAATCCTTCATCTCAAACTTCTGCTTCAATAGCATTTTCACATGAAGGATATCTTCATCACTGTCACCTGTCATAATCAAATCGTCAACATAAATGACAAGTAGCATAATACCTTTCTCTGTTTTTCTCACATAAAGTGAGAAATCTGCCTTGGAAATCTGAAAGCCAATAGTGACAAGATACTGTCCTATCTTGTCAGACCATGCTCTAGGTGCTTGCTTCAAGCCATACAAGGCTTTCTTCAACCTGCAAACAAACTCAGGATGAACAGCATGCACATAACCTGGTGGCTGCTCCATATAGACCTCTTCTTGCAAATCACCATGCAAAAAGGCATTCTTTACATCCATCTGATGTAAAGACCATCCCTTTGATGCAGCCACAGCAATGAGTGCTCTTACCGTTGCCATCCTTGCAACTGGACTGAATGTTTCTTCATAGTCAATGCCATATGTTTGTGCATATCCCTTGACTACTAATCTTGCCTTGTATCTGTTCACAGAACCATCTGCATTGTGCTTCACCTTATAAACCCACTTACAGCCAATTTCATTCTTACCTTTAGGCAAAGGTACTAACTCCCATGTAGCATTTGCTTCCAAGGCATCCATTTCTTCATCCATGGCTTTTTCCCATTTTTCTTTTCCCATGGCTTGCTCAAAAGATGTGGGTTCTGGTTCCTGTATCACTTTGACCATATATGCATAGTGAATGGCTGTAAATCCATCATATTTCAGCCTATCCACAGGATACCTAGCTCTCGTAGACCTGCGCAAAGTAGGTTCACTCCCAGGTGCTCTCAAAACATCCCTGGTCTTCCTTACTCCAGGTGTAACAATAGAAGGAATACCCAACTCATCATCAATGCTCTGTTCTGAGCCACTGGATTCACCATCTACATAAGAGTGACCTACATTCACATCAAACATGGGCTGATCAACCTTCTCTTTTCCTTTTTGTGATACCTGCATACCACTATCTGCATTGCTTTGAGAAGATTCTCCTGATCTCAATCTGCCTGTCCATGGCGAAGAATGTGAACCACTACTAGAGGATGCTCCAAGTCCACTAATATTTTGTGACTGCTGCTGTGAATTTTGCGCATCATTACCATTTTGTGCATCTACATCATCAATCACATTTACTGGTTTATACCAGCTACTCATCTCATCAAAAACAACATCTCTGCTCACTATAAACTTACGAGTAGAAGGGTTATAGCATCTATACCCTTTTTGCTGCAGAGAGTAACCAATAAAGATGCACTTCTCAACTTTTGGATCCAACTTGGATCTCAACTCATCTGGCACATGTACATAGGCAATGCAACCAAAAATTTTCAAATGAGAAATATATGGTTTCCTACCAGTATACCTCTCCTCTGGAGTCATTCCATGTATTGCTGCAGTGGGAGTCTTGTTCATTATGTAGACTACTGTAGCAACTGCTTCAGCCCAATAAAAATCTGGCAAGTCTTTTTCATTGAGCATGGCATGAGATACCTCTCCAATATGCCTGTTTTTTCTTTCTGCAATTCCATTTTGTTGTGGGGTATGACTGCATGAATATTGCTGCTTTATGCCATGCTCCTGCAGGAACCTTGCAAACTCATTTGAGAGGTACTCTCCCCCTCCATCTGACCTTAGGCATTTTATCTGCAGGCCTGTTTCTTTTTCAACCATAGCTTTAAGAGTTTTGAAATGCCCAAAAACTTCACTTTTCTTTTTCATAAAATACACCCAAACTTTTTTGCTATAGTCATCAATAAAACTGTCAAAATAATGACAGCCTCCAAGAGATGCAGCTTTAGTTGTTCACACATCAGAGTGGATTAATTCCAATGGCTTCTTACTCTCTTGAACATGTCTAGGAAATGGTTTCCTTGCCTGTTTTCCAAAGTGACAGGCTTCACATACCTTATGCATTTTTGCAACCTTGAATTTTGGCAAACTTGCAACAATACTTTGGGCCTGCATTGATTTAAGTCGTTGTATATTAACATGACCAATGCGTTTATGCCAGATATCAATATCTGCAACTACACCAGTCCCATGTGCAAACATTGTTGCACTCAATTCAGACATGTCTGCATCCAATGTAAACATTCTGCCCTTCTTCTTTCCTTTTGCTATCAAGCGACCTTTATTTTTCATATCCTCAACAAAGCATCCATGAGGATTAAATCTGACCTACAAGCCCTGTTCAACCATTTGACCAACAAAAACTAGATTCTTGGTGATATTCGGGATATGAAATAAATCGGACAGGTATTTCTTTTTCCCATCCTGCATAGACAAATGAATTTTTCCAATCTGCACAATAGGATGTGCAGTATCATCACCAGTCTTCACAAATCCTGGTTTTTTCATTTTCCTTGCATCCTCCATCCATTCTGCATGACCTGTCATGTGGTTTGATGCACTTGAGTCAACATACCATACATCATTGCTTTCTTCTGCACTTGTCACAGAATTGTTCATGTGCTGCACCATAAACAAGTGCTCATTTCTGTCATCACCCTGCCTACTAGAAGATGCATAATTCCCTTGTTGCAGTTTTCCATTCATGATGTCATTCTGCTTTTTATAGCAGTCTTTAGCCATATGACCCATTTTACCACAGTAGTAGCATTCAACATTACTGTTTGCATTTTGGCCTCTTTGCCATCCACCACGACCTCTTTGGCTCCCCCTACCTCTAGAGTTACCACGTCCTCCTCTATAGGACTGGTTTTCTTGAGTTTGCTGCATATTCTGATTTCTACCACGGCCTCCAAATCGGCCTCCTCTACCTCTACCTCTACCTCTTCCAGCATTTGAGTAGAAGACAGTTTCTTTTGAAGTTCCTCCTGAAGAAGATGCACCAGCATTTCTCTGCTCCTCAGAAATTAGAAGAGCAATCAACTCCTCAAAATCACGAAATCTTTCACGAACTGAAATGGATGTCCGAAACTGTGCATAATCCTTTCCTAGACCATTCAAGGTCACAGAAACTAAATCATCATCTTCCACTGGCGACCCAATGGAAGCAAGTGCATCTGCAATCTTCTTCACCTTCATGTGGTAGTCATTGATGCTCATATTTTCTCTTTGCACATTGTGCAACTCTTGCTTGAGCTGCATTTTCCTGGCTTGCGTATTTGTGCTATACATCTTTGACAGAGTATCCCATGCCTCCTTTGGCGTACTTGCATCCTGAATATGCACAATCATAGAGTCTGAAATGCTGATAGACAGCCAGTACATAACTTTCCTGGCTCTCTCATGCCATGCTTTGAATGCCTGCATTTGCTGTTGATTGGGAACATCAGGAAGAACTGGTTCTTCTTCATTTCCTGCAACAAATTCCCAATATCCTTTTCCCATAAGGAAATTCGTCATTCTAAACTTCCATGCTTGGAAGTTGTTCTTTTCAAGCTTTTCAGTTACAATCTGTGAAAGAGAATCAAATGCCATTATAGAACACTGCGAAAAATTTTGTCACTGCAAAAACTCAGCTTCACCCTCACAAGGGCAAATCTGCAAAACTGGTGAAAGTGGTATTTGACCACACAGTCACTTCCTAGTGACGATTTTGCATAAACAGGAACCAAGGATGATTCTGAAACTCCCAATGTCTCTGCGCACAAGCATACGATGCAATTTCTACAGTAACTTTTCACCGACCTGTAGAACAGTGGCTGAACAGCATAAAACTGAGCCTTTTCCTGAGTGCGTGCAGAAAACTTCCGTCTCCAAAACAGGCCCCGAAATGGCCTCAAATCAAAAAAACAGGGTCGCCAATAGCCAAAGCTCTCTCCCGCAGTATATACTGCCCTCTTGCTTCATCGCGAAGGGCGTCTCAACTTGAGACAATGCACTCCTGCAATTTTCGGCTGTGCTACCTGCAGAGATCTGCTCCCAAAATAGAAAATGAAAGCAACACTGCTCCTCTTACCAGAACACCGAGAGCTTGGCTTGCTTTCTTGAGCTCCTTACCACGAACAAGGCTCTGATACCATGTCAAGATTGTGGGAGAGAAGGAAGGAGTCTCACTTGTAGCTTTCTTGCTTGCACAATGGGGGAATACACACAAGGGTGGAGGCTGAAAACAGTTTTCCTCTTCTTTGTTGTGGAAGCCAAAAAAGAACTCTAGTACAAAGAAATAGAAGAACCCTATATATGGGTCTCAAACCAAACTCAACTAACTAAGGTGGCATACTAACTGAGCCACGAACTAGAGTAGATAAGGATAGCTATCATGTAGCTATTATTCATGGGCGGTGTACCAACCACGTCTGCAAATGACAAGTCGGTGACATAAATACACAACGGTCACCTTGGCGTATCACGAGTGGAGCTCAATATCTCAACACCGTGATCTTGTTTTCAAGATCTATAAGTAAGAATTGTCTTATGTGTAATGGAGGAGCTTTCTCCTTGTCAATAATATAACTCCACAAGGGGCGGATTGGCCCATCTTCCCAGTTCCTAGTGTGTTGCCAATTTCTCTACCTCTCTCTCTACATCTTTATTTTCTCTCATCTATTCTCCCTCTATGCCAACATAATATTTTCTATATATATTTTAAGAATATAAAAAAGTCGAGTGTGTATCTCATATTCTATAATAGTGATATCAGACTAGGTCTCTTTGCTTTTCTCAAAGTAAAGGCGATCCTTGCAAGAAGAAGGTAAAGATGGCAACTAACGAAGCACCTACAAGTGAGCAATTATAGGCTCAATTGATAGAGTATCATAACTTGGTGTAGATTCTTGAAGTACGTCAATTGATTGGTAGCTTAAGGGCAAGGAAAGAAGCTACTTATGAAGGACTGAATTCTCCAAAAGATGGTGATACTGAAGGAACTACCATTGCACCAATTGATGGTGAAGATCCAAAGCATCCGATTGTTGAGAAGCTTCCTAGAAGGAAGAAGAATTCTTGGGTCAAGAAGAGTAAAAAGACCTCACCTCAAGTGAGGTAGATAAGGAGGAAGTCATCTCCCTCAACAACCAACTACTCCCCTAATTACTCAAGTTCATCCTCCTCCTCATCATCTTCTAATTTCTACTCTCTTGGTTCTAAGTCTCATGCAATCTGCAAATGGACAAAGAGGGACCATAAGAGAAGCAAGCTTAAGAAGATTAAGACTTTCAAGTCTGGGGATAAGGATATAAAGTTTGACTCTTACTTCGGTAAGAGAGATTCTACTAAGGCGTTAGCCTTTGCTAGGCAATTTGAAGTTGCTTTTTCTGATGGTAATTTCTCAGAAAAGTCCAATCTAAGGCATGTAGGCATGCACTTGAAAGACATCACTAGCAATTGGTGGTTGACTCTCATTTTGAAGGGAAGGAAACCTATGACTTGGGAAAAGTTCAAGAAAAAGTTTTATGCTCATTTCTTATCTCCTGATTTTGAGAATGATATCAAGAAGGAGTGGGAATGGCTAGGCTAGAAAGAGCATGAAAAGGTCACTAGTTATGTGGACAAGTTTTGGTCTACTCTTCTCAAGGTTTCTCCTTTCATGGAGATTAGCGATGAAGAGAAGAAAAGGAAGTTTGAAGCTGGCCTACTCCCTCATTTACATAGAACCATGAAGGTGTATCCACATGAAACCTTATCTCACATTATGGAGTCTGCCATCATAGCTGAAAGTTTGCATACACCTCGTACATTAGAGATGAGTTCTTATAGAGCTAGACAAGAGCAACTCTGTGATCAACCAAGAGACAGGAATAATTGAAGAGGACCTACCTTTACCCATGACCAATATTGAAAGCCAGAGGGTCACAGGAAGAAGCGGAAGTATCTCTCACCCTTTGAGATACAAAAGTACAAAGAGGAATGAAGGTGCTTTCTTTGTGGTGAGTAGGGCATATGAAGCCTGATTGTCCTCACAAAAGGAAGGAAGAAAATGTGGTTAAAGATTCTCCTCCACCATCCTCAAATTCTATTCCGGATATGCAAGCTAACACTCATTCAAATGAGAAGAAAAGACAACTCTTAAAGGGTTGGGGGACACTCAACAATCAACGAGTTTTGATACTCTTTGATCCAGGGTTCACATATAATTTTGTGTTAGCAAATACTGTTGAAAGTCTACAAATTCCACTGGATCGATTGGGAACACCAATTGCATCAAATTTGGCATTTGAAGGACTTAGAACCAATTCTACTCCTATTCAAGGGAAGTTGAATCTTAGAATTAGGGATTACCACGACCACGAATCTTTTCCACTTGCACCCATAGGTAACGATGATGTTATCTTAGGCATGCCTTGGCATTATAAGATTAGATCTCTTCCCAATTTTGTTAAGAAGACCCTTACATTTCAATTCAAGGGTCGGAACATAGTATGAATTGCTGATGCTGGAGGATTGGTCTGTGCCAATGGTTAGTCATGTTAGCATTTCTAAAGAAATGAAGAAAGCTATTTCTGCGTACATGATTTTTATGAGAGAGTCAAAAGAAACTAATGATTCAAGGGCACTTGGTGCCTCTAATGAATACACAATACCAACTAATGCTTCTAAGACTCAAACTTTAAAAGAACCCCTCTCTTTAATTGATCAAGATAGACATGATTTTGTTAAACAATATGAAGATTGTTTTAGTGATTCATTCCCATGAGAGTTACCTCCTAAGTGCCTGAAAAATCACACAATTGATATTATCCCAAGCAGTTCACCACCTAACCAACCGCCTTATCGAGTAAGTGCAAGTCAGCAAGAGGAGATCCTAACGCAAGTAAAGGAATTGTTGGAAAAAGGGTTAGTTCAACCTAGCTCTTCTCCATATTGCTCTCTAGTCTTACTTGTTCAAAAGAAAGGTGATTCTTTTCGTATGTGCATAGACTAGAGATCTTTGAACAAGATCACAATCAAGAATCGTTTTCCTATCCCAAGGATAGATGATATCTTGGATAGGTTGCAAGGGGCTAGTATCTTTAGTCGCATTGATATCAAGAGCAGCTATCACCAGATACGGATAGCACCTAAAGATGTTCATAAGACAACTTTTCATACGACATTTGGACTATATGAGTTCTTAGTCATGCCATTTAGTTTGACTAATGCACCCACCACATTCAATTGAAAAAATGGAGAGAATTTTCAGACCTCACTCAAAGTTCATAAGTTTCTTCTTTGATGACATTCTAACATTTTCACGGTCTGAAAAAGAGCATAGAAACATATTTCTATTGTTTTTAAAGATCTTCACAAGCATAGAATACAGATTAATGCTAAGAAAAGTGAATTTTTCCTTTCAGAAATTCATTACTTAGGCTATATTGTTTCTCACAATTTGGTGAGAATGGATCTTGAGAAGATTCGAGCCATTGTTGAATGGCCTACACCTACTTCTATACATAAAGTTAGAAGTTTCTTGGGCCTATGTTCATACTATAGGAGGTTCATACGAGGTTTTGCGTGTGTTGCATTTCCTCTATATGACCTTACTAAGAAGAGAATTCCTTTTTGGTAGGGATCAAGGCAACTACAAGCCTTTGAAAGAATTAAGTTTCTTGTGACTCAAGAACCAGTTCTCATAGTTCTGGATCTTCAAAAACCTTTTGAAGTTCACTGCGATGCTTTTGGGGATTGCAGCTCTACTTAACCAAGAGCATCATGCAGTAGCATTTGAGAGCTGGTGCCTCAAGGACCATGAGCTACATGCTCCACTACATGAGAAAGAGCTTATGGCGGTGGTACATGCTCTTCAAGTATGGAAACACTATTTACTTTATGCAGATTTTGTTATTAAAACAGATTACCAAAGTCTAAGATACTTCCTCACTCAGAAGAAGCTCTTAGAGAAACGGATGCTTTCGGAAATCTTCTTATCTATGTTTCATTTTCAAATCCTTCACACATCTGGAACTAAGAATGTGGTGGTAGATACTCTATCACGGTGACCTCAAGTGAATGCAATTACAACTATTTGCCATAACAAGTTCATGGATTTACCCAAAATGCATGCAACTGATTTTGACCTCTCAACCATATGGGATCAGCTTAAACTCAGGTCAGTCGATTACACCTTACTCGATTTGAGATGGTTATTTGAATCATCATCAAGCAATTTGTGTAGCTTTACCATTGCAGTGAGGGCTGAAATGATGAACGGGTTGCCTCTTACCCATCCAATTTCCAATCCTCACTAAGAGAACTAAAGAGGGGCACCACCTAGCCAAAGGGAGGATGGGCTAGGACATCCATTTTCTCAATGAGAATCAAGAGAACCAAAACACAAATTTACAAGAGAGAATATATGTACTAGACACCATATTGGAATATAAGAGAGAGAGAGATGAGAGGAGAGGGAGATAAGAGGAGAAGAGGTAGAAGAAGCTTGCCATTATGCTACATGGAATGAGAAGATGAGAAGAGAGGGAGATAATAGGAGAAGAGGTAGAGGAAGCTTGCATTATGCTACATAATAAAAAAACTCACTCATATGTCACCTCAAAGAGATGAGGGTATTCTAGAGTGCTCTCATGGACTTGTCATTGTCCTTCCATCCCCCCTTTTCTCAAAGAGAATCAAGAGAACCAAGACACAAATTTACAAGAGCAAATATATGTACTAGACACCATATTGGAATATAAGAGAGAGAGATGAGAGGAGAGGGAGATAAGAGGAGAAGAGGTAGAAGAAGCTTGCCATTATGCTACATGGAATGAGAAGATGAGAAGAGAGGGAGATAATAGGAGAAGAGGTAGAGGAAGCTTGCCATTATGCTACATAATAAAAGAACTCACTCATAGCTCACCTCAAAGAGATGAGGATATTCTAAAGCGCTCTCATGGACTTGTCATTGTCCTTCCCTCCTTCTTCATTCACCATGGGCTCTTTATATATCCTCCATGAGGGATTAGATTAAGCTAATCTTCTTGATTAACATAATCCTAGATGATGTATGGCATCTTTGAAAATATGGAGCATAGTGGATGGGACAAGTCCCCACCTTGGTCATCATGCAAGAAACCAAGGGTGGTGGTAGACAAAATAGAGAAATGGAGATAGATTACAAGAGGTGGGTGCCCAAAGCACATTATCATAATATATTTACAAGAAGGACAGAGTGGAAATTTGGTGTAGTAAAATAGAGAAGAAAATTGCATGTAGCCAGCAATCTGTGCCTTTGTAACTTCAAATCCGTGAGGAATTTGAAAAAAGTTTCTTCTGCAACTTTGTAGGCCAGGTCAAAACCAATCGGGCCTCGTGCAAATTTTCTTGAAATTCTCTTTTTCTTGGGAGTTATTGAGATTATAAAAAACGGCTTCTGAAAGCTACTTTGACTTTAGTCCCCTATATGTATATAAATACATATAAGCATGTGACAAAAGGGGTCCATGCTTGTAAGCTTTTGTGCAAGATCCAAATGACACCATGATGTGGATATTGACTTGTGTGCAAGGGTGAGATGTCCTCTAATGATGGTGATAGATTCCGAATCTTAGTGATGCAGACGGGGCCCATGTGTAGTTGGAGGCTAGTCCCTTGAAAAATCTATGTATTCACTCAACTCCTAGGTGTAATCTATTTTCATCTTCACTAAGATAACCATCCCTTTTACCCTTTACATTGACATGCCTTCTAAGAACTTGTTCCCCCCATTTGCTAGAGTTATCATAATCGAGAATCAATGTAGCATACCTAGTGCTTGAAGAGTAAACCCAAAGTGATATGGTAAGCTCTTGATAGGGGCTTTAGCCAAATTTTGTGGTAACATTCCGGGTTGTAAAAAACCCGGATCATTAGCCCTCCCCTTAGGCTAGAGGTATTCATGCCTCTAGCTTGATAATGATGGTCCAATAGAGCAAGGAGGACTGCACCCCCTCATTGGTGGCTCTTCATTGAATGATTGCTCCAAAGTGTTCATATTTCTTTGAAAATAAGGCTTCAGTCGCCATCCATTTACCCTTGTCTTGTGAACCTTCCCATCCATGTCACCTAGCTTATAGCTTCCATTCGGATATCTCCTTATGACCATGAATGGCCCTTCCCACTTGAACACAAGTTTAGTATCCTTTCTGTTATCAAAGCGGTTATCATAGCGTAGCACAAGTGATCCTTCCCTTATGTGTTTGCTAGCCAGCTTATTATTAAAGGTCTTCCTCCTCTCTTCAGCCTGCATGGAATAGTGTTGAACTACTACTTCTCTATCTAACTCCAGCCTCTCTAGATCCAAGATCCTTTCCTCTAACTTCTTATCTTGATTCTTCTCTTGATTGGCTACTAAAACACGCAAACTGGCCAGTTCCACCTCCATAGGAAGCAAAGCTTCTTGGCCATAGACGAGGTGAAATGGAGTATAGCCAAGTGAGGTTCTGAATGAAGTCCTGTAGGCCCAAAGAGCTGCATTCAATTTTTTATCCCAGTGCTTGGGGTGCATGTGTACCTGCTTGGTAATTATCTTACAAATCAGCCCATTTACTTTTTTGACCAAACCATTACACTATGGGTAGTAGGGAGTAGAATGCATGTGCTTGATTTTTAGCCTTTCCATTAGCTCTGCTACTAGGTTCGCCCTAAAACTAGGACCCCGATCAGAGATAATTTCCAAAGGTGTGCCAAACCTGCAACAAATATTTTCAAACACAAATTTTCCCACTTCTTGGGCTGTGATCCTACTAGTTGCTGAAGCCTCTGCCCACCTCGTCATGTGGTCCACTCCGATTATGATGTATTCCTTGCTAGATTGAGTTCATGGGAGTGGCCCTATTGCATCAATCCCTCATTTCTCAAATGGGCCACAAACCCCCTCATGCCGTCATCTTCCACGTTGATCTGCCGCACTAGAAGCTTTTTAGAAGCTTCTAAGGGGGCTTTCTTAAGCCCCCTTCCCACTAATACTCCTAAGCCCTTGTTCCCCCCCCCCCCCCCGGGTTTTTAAACCCTCGTAAGGCCTTGTTCTTCCCCCCCTCTCGGGGTTTTAAATTCCCCCCTAAGACATTGTTCTTCCCCCCTCCCGGGGCTTTAAAAAATTTCTCCCCTAAGCCTTGTTTTTCCCCTCTGGAGTCTTAATCCCTCCAAAGCCCTTATTCCCCCCCCCGGGATTTAATTTCCCCCCTAAGCCCTTGCCCTTTTCTCCTCCTCATAGCTCTTTAGACTATTCAAGTCATACCCATAGGCCTACTTTGTCCTTAGGCTACCTTGCAGACTTCCATTCTCTTCCATTAATTCCTTCACTCACTTTTTAGATCTTCTTGTGTGAGTGCTCTCTTAATTGAGCTTTGTGTTCTTAGTTTTATCAAACAAGCCGGTTTCCACACACTTCCATGTCCTAAAAATCCAATTCTTCATCATGGCCTCGTATGGTATTCCGTAAGGAAGAAATAGCCGTGAGAAAAAAAGATAGGGAGAGAAGTAGAGGGAGTGAAAAGAGGGAGTGAAGGAGGAAGAGTGGGGAAAAGGAAAAAGAAAAGGAAGGAGAAGACGGTGGAATTCCAAGAAGAAAAAGGAAAAGGCTATCTCACGTTTGAACTACGATGCCGCCGAAGAAAGTCCAAGGTGTAGCTGCGGGAGGGTCATCTCCTGGTATCCATGTGGATATCTCACCTCAAAGCGAGGTTTTTCTTCTTGATGTTAATTCAGTTTTAAGTTAGTCATACAAAGAAAAATTGTTAAGGAAAGATATATTTGTTCAAGTTATTTTTAATGAAGGAGTTAGCTTATGAATGACAATGTATACAAATTAGCTTTCTTCAAATTGCATCAAGCATTATAAAATTATAGGCAAGATTAACCATTTACTATAGTAATATATTCAAATTATATCTTGCACCATTAGTCTTATTCCTTTTGCAACCAATCATGGTAAAATGGCTAAATTCATGGAAGGTTTCTTCAATGCTCAAATTACTAGGGAGTTATCTTTGCTAGTTGCACATCTTAGCAAGGCAACTGTTGTTATTTGACATGAGTTCATCTTTAAAGAAAACGGAAGTTAAATGTTAGGAATTAACAAGTATAAAAATTAGATATACGAACTCATTTGGAAAGAAAATGTAATGGAAAATTACTGGATGACACTCTATTAACACTTTTCCCCTACTATTTGAGGACTTGGAACTAATAAAGTGTGTATACACTAAATTCTCAGCTAGGCGTTTTGTCCCAAGGAGTATTGTCGCCTTTGTATCATCTTGGCATTTATGCTATATGCCAAATTAAACTGTATTGATTGGGAAAGTTAATTGTCACAAGGATAGTAAAATCATGAGAAGACAAGTAAGATTACCTTCCACAAGCTAACCGAACCAATCTAAACATAGAAACATTCATACCCTAACACTTGACTACTTTCCTTACCGTAAGGACAATAATTTCATAAAGATAAGGAACTAGGGTTTGTCCCTAAATGAAGAAACCCTAGGTCTGACATACGTCAGCCTAAAGAATCTAAACAGATTATTCCATCGCAGGACTTGTGTAACATGTATGAGATCATTTTGTGATTGATTCACAAGGAAAAAAGCAAACAACACTTCCTTAGCAGTTTGCCATACAACTGGGTTGATTAATGGAAATGTTTGTGCTTACTAGAGATTTTAGGGCTCTGTTTGAATTATGAATTGCAAATTAAACAAGTGCCTATACTTCAAGTTAAAGGCCTGAAGGGAGAGGCAGCTTCAGTTACCCCCGACTGCCTACCTGACCCTAACCAAGGGGGTTGTTGACCGCGCCGGGAACATGGACCGAACCCGCCGTGAGAGGTCTCTCTGTTGAGTTCTACTTGGAGCACAAGGACGCTTGGGTGCCAGGGGGGCTCTGGCCGTAAATCCCTTGCCTTCTGGGTCCTACACAAGAGGCTAACGTGACTCGGGATTGGATCTTGAGGCCCGCATACTAGTTGACGGGCGGAAGCTTAGAATAGTGATCCCTGGAGATTATTGGTTAGCCTTCGGGCAGATTATGGACAAGCCTACGAGCGAAAATTCTTGTAATTCAAAGATAAAATGATGAGATGTTAAAAGAACTTGCTTGATATTGTTTTTATATGTCACGTGATAAGATTACGTGAAGGAACCCGTGCTTAACAAGATTAATTAAAGAAACTGATTGTTATATGTCAAATTAATGTGTTAGATAATTACATAACTAAAACAAACCAAGGAAAGTGCGGAGGATGGGCCATGGGTCCGTTCTACGGTTGGGTGGTCCCGGTAAGCCGGGAACTTTTCTCAAAAATCTTGAAGAACAGCGGAATGATCATCATCATCATCAAAAAGAATAACGAGAATGATGACCTAGAGTTACATCTTACCCGATTTACGTTGTTTTAGGGGAACAGAATGGGACTATGCCTTATGGCAGAGAGGTTGAGCTTTGCATCCCTCTCGTTTCCCATTCTCCTTGAACCAAGTGTAGCGTAAATCCGCTTTAGACCTGGCGTTTCTACGTAAAGTAGTTCGCTCGGGTCTGGCGCTAGTTGCTATTAGCTAGTGACCCATTAGGAAAACCCTAATTTCGGTTGATCCTAAGTGGGAACAGCCAGGATACTTCCGCTACATGGCAGACGCGGGAAGAACTAGATCACAAAACCCGTAACATTCCATGGGAGTGCTGGGCGGAGCTTTCTAGACATCCTTTCTGATGGACTGCCAAGACATGTCCTAGTTGATACTAGGGGACACGTTACATTTATGAACATTTTCGTCGCTTTAAACGTTGGTATAAGGCCTATACCTTGTAGTGCATGAGTGTAGTTATAAAAAGCTTGAGCAATGTCTATGAGTCTTAATCACAAGTCATAAAAGACCTTCAGAATACCTTCAACCTCACATAATACATATGGCAAACACCATTATATCCACTTCTAATTTTCTTCAGCCTTGTAGCTTTCATTGTATCTACTAGGATACCTTGGCCAATGACCATATAATATAGAGTATAGAGCTACTTTTGTAACATGATGTGTTGCCTCATAAATTTTTGTTTTCACTTTATTTTTCAGAGTCCTTATTAGAGTAAGTCTATACCATGAGAACTAATTTAGAGTCAAAATATACATGTAATCATATACAAGATCCAATGACAAATGAAAGCTGTAGAAATCATATAATCTCCACAAGTATGATCTACAAAAAAGTCTTGCTTATTTTTAAAGTTCATCCCTATTTGTCTCATCCCAACCATGTACAAGTGTTGATGACCTTTGGGAAGGAGACCATGCTTTATATAATTTCTTGCAATGTATACTATTATATATCACTAAAAGCTCAATGTATGATTCTTGATCCTATAAATATTTTACACTCTTGAAATTTGTGCCATCCCAAAACTTATTTATCCATGAAGTACCAATTGCATTATCATCTATTATCATTTTTTTATAGTTCTTTACATTTCCAACAATTCATGATAGAGGGTTCTACTTTTGGTTAGTAGTTGTAATTGTTTAGTAATGGAGATATAATCAAAAGAATGTATATATTTCCTAGGTAGTGTATAGTTGGAATACTTTTCACAAGATTGTGACCAAGCACACTTTCACTTCTTCCTTCCCATGGCATTGAAGTTACATTGACATTTAAGAGTGTCTTGAGTATAGTTATCTTCCTTGCTTGGTTGGTATAGCAACGGTGTATAAGAAGAACTCTCACATCCTTGGCATATTCTACATCATTGAGAGTTAATTATACCAAGTTGTGTTAACATGACATTGCGTTGCCCCCAACAAGTAGGAATACTTATACCACCTAAGTCTCCATTCCATTTTTTGGGTAGCTACACTAGTAGTTTGCCTCTTGAAGCAAACATATTGTTTGTATAAGTTTGAGAAGGCTTCCTCCCAATAATATCACCAAACAAAATCTGAAACATCTTGTCCTGAAACTCAATGGGAGCTTGGTGTTCATCCCAAAGTGCTTGCATTTGAATTAGTCTTTGAATGATTTTATCAAAAAAAGATGGTTCAATATCATCCATCTCAACCTCATCATCTACATGTTCATCCAAGCTATCAATCTCATATGAGAACTCATTTTGGGCTTCATTATCCAACTCAATGTGACACCCTTCTAGAATGTCATCCAATAATAAATCATGAGAGTCATATAGAACTAGATGGGTTGTAAGGCTCTCGAATCTCTCCTCAATTTTTTGGAGTCATGCATAAGCTAAATGAGGAAACAAACTTCCGGCACCACAGTATGTTGTCATCTACACCATGCACATATACATCTAGGCAATGATTCAGATGATACATGACTTGCAGCAGGGTTTTCATCACTCATAGTAGCATTATCTGTCAAAGAGTTTTGACCGGTTTCATAAGCGATAGCTCTGATGGATGTATATTTCCATTAATATCATGACAACTCTATGTATTATAAGTTTGTCTTGTAACATCTTGATAGTGAAGAGATGAATGTCTGCACTTGTAATTGCATTGACATCTCATGATACAATTCATTATAACTACCTAAAATATAGAAATTAATGAAAGAAAATCAGTCCATATATTCAAAATTTATGTCAAAGGAAGAAGCTTTGTAACATAATGAAAGCATTTTCATGAACACTTATGTCAAAAAGACCAACACAATTTTCAATCATTATTGTTGCTACATAAATATAAGTTATCCTAATACTAGAGATGCAAAACCAAAATTGCATACTAGATGATTTGAGATGCTAAGCATAATACAAAAAGGAAGGTCATGTCCTTGGAACTTAGTACTTCCTCACAATAATTATCCATTCTGATGTGATTAAACATCATCTTGTATGATGATAGTATAATTTATATTGCACGATTATTTCAAAGCTTCAAATTATTATTATATTCATGGTTATTACTACACATGCAATATGAGATTTTCTACAAATTCTTTTATTTACATAAAAGCATAGCCATGGCCAACATGTGAGCTTAAGTTTGAAACCCTAGCTTGAGTTTGATTAACTAGTGGTCAAGTTTATCTCAATGTTCTAGTGTAACTCCACAAATACAAGAAGAAGATTCATTCAAAACCTTACCTTTGATTGCAAGGCCTAACAAATATACTAAGGTTTTTAAGCTTTAAAATGCTTTAATCATGCATCAATCTATAAGTGCTTGAGAATATTATCAAAGTTATTTAAAAAGGTGTAACTCTTTTTCTTCTTAAAATGAGGCACACCTCTTTGTTTGTAACCTAACCTTGGAGGGTTCTTAATATTTCACATATATTTAACACTTTAATAAACTAGATCATGGTTTGACACCTTAATATGTCACATCAGTTTATATAAGGCATATAAGATGCTGCATACAACGACCAAGTACTTCATGAAAATACACTTAGTAATCAAATTTAAAAACATTTAGCTCTATCTAAAGTGAGTGGTCTAAAAAGATTCAAAGCCTTGAACATGCTTGCATATTAATATTTATTATGCCTTAACATATATATTAGATTTAAGGCTAATTCAAGAGCCATAACACACCTCAATGTTTAGGGACTTCCCTTACTTTTTCTTGTATGATACCACAAATTCAAGAAGAACATTTATTCACAACATAATATATGACATGAGAATAAGTCTCAGTGGTAACATATGTTTTGGTGTCTGAAAGGGTTAATGACAACAACATAAGAAATGTATAGGAAGGAAAATATAACCAACTATATGAAAGCATGCTTAGAATAAATTAGTTATTTGTTCTTTGCATAAATGATTATGTTAGTTTTTAAAAAAAAAACCATATCATTTTAACTAGCAAAGAAATATTTGCATATAGTGATTGTGATCAAGAAGCACTTGCATATGCTTGAACAACATTCTCTATAAAAGTGCTTCAATTCATGATTGAAATCAAGATATTTCCCTATAGAAGTACTTTGCAGTTTGGGATGTCAAAGTGAAGCTATGATATTGAGCATACCTGGAGGTGCAAAGATCAAAGATGAGTTTGCCAAAGGAAGCAACACATGCTAATGAAGCCATAGGAAGAGGCACTCTCTAGTGTACCCTGGAGGTAAATGTCTATATTTCAATTATAATTTGCAGTGACATCTCATAATGTAGTTCAATGTAGCTACTTGAAACATATACATCTATTAAACATAAGATATATATTTATTCAAACTTTATATTAAAGGAAGGGATCTTTGTGAACAAATTTAGAGCCAAAATATGTATGCAAAAGAGCCATGTCTACTCAATACTAGCATAAAAATCAATTATCTAATTTGCACATCAAATTTAAGAAACATCTTGATAAGAAATGCCATCAATGAATCTATGCATTAGCATGACATACTTAATAGGTACTACAATGTACTTGCAAGATAAAAAGGCAAAGCTTTATAGAGAGGCCTACTAAAGAAAGAAAGACTATCCAATGTACATGTCATCTAAGCTTTGTTTCTCAACTGTCCCCTCTTCTCTATAGTCTTTGAAAGGTTGATACATAGCATAAGTGGCTACGGGCATGAGAGTGTACATCTATTCTATCTAGTACTCCATTGATTCGTGTACTCCATATAATCTGACTTCTTGTGTAGAAGCTCACATCTAACTATGTTTTGTAGGTTGTTTCTACATCAAGAGCTCACTTAGATGGACTCCATTTAGAAAGTAATGGAGTTGGATCTAGTAAGAGTAGCACTCATCAAAGGTTATAGCTAGTGGCATCTCTAGAGAGTGGCCCTAAATCTCATGTGGATATCATGGAAGGTAGATTGGAAGGAGATGACAACTTTATGTGCAGTATGATATGTAGTTTTGAGACCTTTATCTCAAAAATTCTTGCTTGACATTGAAACCTATGTTGGAAAATGTTGCAATGGAGACAGAAAAAATAGAAAGTGTGGTGTATCAAACTAATATAAACACAAAGCACAAATTGGAAGGTACTCTTAAAACCTATGGACAATGTGGGGTACATAAGGAGCAACTGAGCATGGACCAACATAAATATAGAGTCTACAAGTGTAGATCATAATTACATCTCAAATATTCGCTCAAGACAATATTTAAGGACTTCAAAGATATGCAAATGCCAATGAGATGTAGATTGAGGGAGTTGTGAGAGAGATTTGTTACACATTTAGTCATGTTTGGTTGACTAAGTGAGCTCATCAATGGATTATGTGGGGAGAAGGCATATCCCTAGCACCTCTTATAAGGCTTCCAATTATTCCACAAAGATGCCAAGCTACTAAGCACTTGTAAGAATTTGGTTGGAAGTCTAACAAGAAAGGCTTCCCACCTCCGTTCATTTGGTTGGAATTCTCTCACCTCCATTCATTTGGGCAAGCACTTACACTACCCATGGACAACTGTTCACTCAATAATTGGAAATCAAAGGTGATAATATCTAATTTCAAGGTTTGATACTATTCTTGAAGGCTTAGCTTCTAAAACATGAAAGCATCTTTTAGGGTGAGGCTTGTTGTATGGAATGGAAACCATTAAACTTGTGGCCTTCATGGCCTAGCAAGTTGTGTTTTAGGATTATGAAGAAAAATTTCAATGATAAACACTTATTTCTCAATCCACATATGGTTACTCATACTACTATGGTAGATTGTAGTCAAAAGCGAGCAACTCTTTGCTCAATGAAAGAAGTTATATAAATAATGACACTTTTATCTAGCAAGAGCATTAGAATATATTACAAACATTGGAACATTACAACCATCTAGATCATCCTACAAATACTAGACCATTATAAGCATTGACATCATCAATCAAAGCTCTGTAACCCTTCAGAAGCTTGATGATTTCTCACCCATAGCTCATAAGGCGTTCACGAGGGTAATGTTTACATTTTCATGTCCAAGATTATGATTGTGGATACTAATTTTCTTGAATTAATCCATGAATTGTATATCAATCCATGCAAAGATGTGTATGACAGTATATTAGGCTCTTTATTAAAACATGGTCATGTGTGAACATTATCATGTGTGGAAGAGATATCTAATTCATGTGTGAACATTGACATGTGTAGAAGAATCTTGCTAGATTGGCTTCATTAACATTAAAATCCTATCCTATACTATCATAAAGTATGATGCATAAAATAAAAGATACTCATATAATCTCTCAAGGTTTTATCATGTACAAAACCTATATGGTAAAACCACATTAAAAGGGTAGCAGAGGTTTGTGATAGTATATTAAAAGGCTAGTGGAGGTTGTTCTAAGCTACTTAATTTGGTTACAAAAGGGTTTAAATAAATAGCTATTGCATCATATCATAGCAATATTCATGGGGGCATGTAAGCCACAATAAATACAAAATGTAGATCAAAGAGGGGACCATCCTTAGAGGAGGATTTAGGGAGAGATATATGATAATATGGAAAATAAATTCCTTTTTTTTAAATGTGGTACAATGAGTATGCAAATGATATAAAACAAATTGTTCAAACACGAATTAGGGACATGTGCCATTTTCATTTGAGCGATTTGTGCTTGATGATCCATCAAAGCTTTGCTCTTACAACCATTGGAGCAAAAATGTGCAAATGAGGATAAACTTGCCAAGGAATACATTCATCACACTTAAACACACATACCCACGCACTTGCACATACATATGATCCCAAATAATGTGAGGTTTGGCATGGAGAGTGGTGATTGAGTTGGTCAAATTAGTGCCTTCCCATGGTATATTTGTTTAACTTAATTTTATGAAGTTAATTAAAACAATCAAAACAATGAGGCTATATATCTCCACTTTTATAGAAAAAAAAATTTAATGATGTGTTTCATGCAATGCACATTGATAGTGATCGAGACTTGCCTCACGAAAGAGCACTTGGAGGTCTTCACAAAATTCTTAGGCCTCCGTATGGATTTGATTTTGAAATTCATTTATCATATGAATATGACTATTGGCATGCTTAAGGCCTCTTCAGAAGTATCTTCTATCATCAAGGCTAAGGAGATATGGACTCAATGTATGATACAACTTCAAACAAATGCAACTTGCTATATCACTACTTTAAGAGAAAATGACATAGCCATGACACTCAAGAAAAGAGTGTGTAGATCTCTAGCTACAAAAGAGCTTCAATATCTTCAAACCTTTTCAGGGTTATTTGATGAAAGGTTGAGAACTTTAGATGTGACATAATATAAACAAGTCTTTTACAAGGGAGAGGTGTATCTTAGTGAAGATCATGTGGTTGTTAAACATGATGAATATGATTCTCACACACCATTGATAGGAAATTAGAAAGCAAAAATAAATACTATATTTGGTGTATTCTAGAGAGAGAAGTTTATGCTCTTTGTGTGGGTATTAACTATTACAAACACTGCATTAGAGTTGAAAATGATATTGAAGTTATTATTGTAGACAAAACTACAGGGATGAGTGTACTTGAGAAAAACCTACTTGTGTACAATTGGAATTATATAAGACCATTGAGTTCTACTTTTCACAATTCCTCTTTCTATTGGGAATAGGATCATTGCATATGAAACCAAAGATTTACAATATCAAGTTAGATTACTACATCTTGGTTCAATAGGAGGCATTTCCCCATGGTGGGTAGAAAAAGGAGATATAATACTACTAAGAGCTCCACAAACTTCAAGTGACTCGATAAATAGTAATTTTGCACATACCATAGTACGCACGATAGATCACGAAAAAAAAAATCTTCAAGTTGGATGGTTATATGCTTATGGTGAGAATGAGAAAAGATGGAAGATAAATAAGGAGGATAATTGTCTTTATCTATGGGATTCCATTTTCAAAGTTCTAAAAACTTGGATAGTAATAAAGAGGAAAAATGTGTTTGTTAATGGTGTGACAAAGCTATTATCAATGGTGTGGCAAAGTGATTGTCTAGATACTTAATATATCCATAAACACCATATTAGAGAATTTGGGAATCTCCCAAGTTCCACTTTTGAATAAGGGGTAAAGATTTGGCCATGTGGCTAAATCTTAACCCATGCTTCAAAGTGGAACTTGGAAAATATACAACATATATAATAATTAGACTCCACTTTCAACTAAGGGGATAAGATTTGATCATTTGGCCAAATATTAACTATATTGGGAATCCCCAAACTATATGAGAATTTTCGAATTCCCTAATACAATGTTCATAAGTTTTGAGCCATCCAAGTTTCTTGTAACAAAGTAAGTAAAAAAACGTGTATGTCTTGGATTTTGTTTTTACTTTGCATTACATAGCATCTTTTCTCTTTGGAATCTCAAAGTTTGGTTAATGAGTTTAACTTGTACTATTAAGAGTATCTTAAAATTTTCCTTGGGCATAGTATAGAACCCCTAATTCACCAAGAGCTTTATCATTTTTATGAGGCTATGATGAAGAAAGGTGTAGAGGTAATGAAAATAGTGAAAGCTCTTCTCACTGAGGATCTTGTGAGGATGGTTCCTCATCAAGATCCATGTTGAGCTCTAAAGAGGAGGATTCAAGCCTTGCGATTTAGCAAAACAAAGGTTGTCAAGTGATCACCACCCCATAGAGTAAAGGAACAAAGACAACACTTAGAGAGACTCCTTCATATGATCTAATTTTTCATCCACCTCCACTAAGTAGACATGACAAAAATTAAAAGTATAATGCAGCATTTTTTAAAAGTTTCTTTCTAGATCAAAATTTTGTATTGATTACCAACTATCACAGTTAATAGTCACTTTAGGGATAGAAATGTGAAATAACTCTTTATACACAATAAGAAAGCACAATAAAGAGTTAGATCAGTCATTAGTGATGAGCACTATAATGAGATAAAGCCTCTTGTTTTCAGAGCCAGAAGCTTGATGTGGACTCAAGGTGCCTCCTATTTTACATTTCCCTTCTCCTTTTCCTTCTTTTGATGGCATCTATGGGTCAACAAATCAGCTAGGCAAGCTCGAGTAGAATCCTCCACCTTGAAGGTGTAGTCAAACTCTTGGAGTTGTATCACCCACTCAGCGATTCTAGCTGAAACATCCATGTGCTGTAAGGCATAGGGAAAATGCTCTTCTGTCGTAATCACTGTGAATGGCCTACGGAGAAATAAGGACGAAACTTTCTTACAGCAAACATTAAAGACAAAACCATCACCTCGACCATTTTGTACCCTCGTTCTGACGCTGTCATTACTCTACTAGAAAAGTAAACCGGTCTCATTAGGCCAGTTTTAGCATCCTTTTGTATTAGTGCTGCCCCTAGAGCATCTTCCCCAAAACTCAGATTGACAAAAAACTCCTGATCCCAACACGGCTGTAAAATTATACGAAGGGTGCTAAGAGCCTTCTTCACCTCGTGAAAGCACCTTTCGCTGTCGTCACTCCACAAGAGCTCCTCAAAGTGGGTTAACTGTTGTAGTGGAAATATTAATTGGGAGAGGAGATGAATGAACCACCCCATATATCGCACCTTCTGAATGAAAGCAGTTAGTTGCTTCACAGAAGATGGTGATGGCACCGCCAATAGGGCCTTAACTTTGTTTGGATCTGCTTCAATGCCCCTCTCACTTACGACATGACCTAACAAAGTTACAATGCTTTCGCCAATGCAACACTTCTCATGGTTTAATTGCCCCCCCATTTGTGCAAGGCAGTTGAAAGCTTCATCCACCTTTCCTAGATGTAAAGCCTTAGAACTATAAATACAAAACTCATCAATAAAGACCCTGATGGATTTCCCAAAATATGGTTGGAAGACATAATTCATGAATCGCTGGAAGGTAGTTGAGGCATTTGTTAATCCAAATGGCATTACTTTGTAAGCAAAACAACCCCAAGGTGTAATGAAGGTGGTCTTCTGTTGATCCTCCCCAGCTATTCAGATCTGGAAATAACCTGAATACCCATCACAAACAGTGTATCTTTTATGCCCGGCCACCTCATTGAGTATTTCATCCTCAAAGGGAAGAGGAAAGTGATCTCTCTTAGTTGCAGCATTTAGCAGCTCGTAATCCACACAAATCCTCCATTTTCCATTCTTCTTGGGTATCACCACCACATGTGAAACCCACTCTGAATTCCCTATTGGATAGATGAAGCCTGCCTTTAAAAGTCATTGCACCTCAGTGAGTAGAGCGTTTTGTTGAACTACTCCCAATCGTCGTAGTCGCTGCACCAGTGGCCGTGCTCCCTCTTTTAGATTAATTTGATGTTGTACTGTTGTCACACCTGTGATGTGTTCATAATCAGAAATAAAAAGTGTAGAGTGTTTTATCACCACTTCCATGTAGGCTGCCTTCTCCTCAACTGATAGATCCTTAGCCAACATTTTTTCTAACCCCTCCTTCTCGACCTTTGGAAGCTGCTGTGGAATTTCACTACTAGAAGACCCTTTTAATGTAATCCCCATCACTTCTAGAGAGCTTTCTTCCTCCTCATTAGAAGACTCTCCCTCTATCATAGAAGACCAACCCTCGTTGGAACTCCATTTATCAGCGGTGGTCTCTAACACAAGATCCTCCTGTCGGCCCTCCTTCATGTTGTAGATAGTGCTCTTCCATTTTTTATGCAGCTCCTTTTGTGGCCTTAGCTCTAAAGCCCCTGTCTCCCAATCTTGTCTGGCTTTCATTCCCATTAACCATGGTCACCCAAGAATGAGTGGATAGCCGTCCCCCTTCACTGGCATCACATACATATCAAGCTTGAATTGCACTCCACACACCTTTACCTTGACTTTCTTTATAACTCCCAAACAATTTACTACTACATTGTTAGCCATTTTGGCCCCAAATTTAGTAGTTCCATTTACCTCTAATCCCAAACAATGCATCAACTTTTCCGTCATGACACAAATCTTTGCACCTCCATCCACATATGTCTTTGACACTCTCTACCCATTGATTTTGGCTTTTACTAGAGGCACAATATCTTTCATCTTTCTAGCCTGGATTGCATTCACATGTCTATTCTTCATGGGTCTAATGCCTACCATCTTTGACCATTGTCGCCGCACTGTTGGAGATAGATGTAGTAATTGGGGCCATGAAATTTTAGGCCCTTGATTCCTCACATCAGCAAGCAAATCATAAGCTCTAGTACCTTTATCCATGGAAAAATCATCTGGCTCAATGTGTCGGTGTGAGCGAGCCCTCCTCTTTTTATTGTTGCGTGTCTTTGCAGCCATTGATGACTCTGTGTTCTCTTCAATATTTTCAAACTCCTTTGGTGGTGTAGGCTCCATTCTCTCAATTCTCCGGGCTTTCTTCACCGGCATTGCTTCAACCTCTACTTCTTTGGCCTTCCCTTTGACATCACTATCATCTAAACTAATTATCCTAACATCATGATTCTCTCGCGGTTGGACAAGCAAGGGTGGCACCTCTACAAGTGGTCGAGCATGCTGGAGAACTTGAACCGGTGGTAGAGGCCCTGGATTTGGTGGAACAAACCTTTCCCTAGGTGGTGTCACTTGTTGTCCCCTCCTTCTTGGTTGGAACCCGTTTCCTGGAAAACGCCTAGGATGAGGGCAAAAGTACATACCATGGCTAGTCTCCCCACAATTATAGCAAACATACTCTCTTTCTTGTCTTCTTGGACCTCTATTGCCTTCATTTATGAGGGGAGGGGGCCGCACTCCTTGCACCAAATTTAATGAAAGTCTTTCAAGTTGATTAGTAATATGTTGTAGGAGCTTTTGCTGTGGTATCTCTGATTCAGGTGGGGCCTCTACTACTTCTCTAGGCCTTGGTATGGTTGGTAAAACCTGCATGGGCTCAACTCCCCCCTTCAACTGGGCTTGATACTTCAATTTTCTATCTTTCTCCCTCGCATAAGTGACTGATTCTTCATAGGATGTGGGAAACTTTCCTTTGACCTTCTCCCTTAGTAGAGGATGGAGTCCGGCTAGAAAACAATCTTTCTTAAGGCAATTAGGTACTCTTTCTCCCTCGGCTAAAGAGGCTGTCCATTTATCCCACACTTTTATAAACATGCATTCATATGCTTGGTACTCCACTGATAAGGTTTGGCGAAGATCTAAGAGTTGTCACCAAATATCTTCAAGTGGCTCTGTATCTTGGTACTTGTGCATGAATGCGGTCTTGAGATCCTCCCAATTACCCCTTGTAGCCTCCGGGAGAGCTTGATACCACACTCGAGCAGCACCTTTAAGAACTAAAGAGAAGGCCCGTACTTTGGTTGCTTCATCATCCCGGCCTGTGACTAGGAAGGCCATTTGTAAGTCATCCAAAAAATCTAGAGCTTTCTCCCCTTTGTGCCCAAAAAATCTTGGAAATGCCATGTTGCCTTAGTAGAGTATGAAGATGAAAATGTCTAGACTTAAGTTGTATTTTATAAGGGAAAGGATGAATGGGTTCACAAATGCATTGATTTCAGCAAGACGTCTAGGCCCCAGTATGCTTCTAATAATGCCTTGGAATCTAAGTTTTGTGCTAGCTACAATATGCACAATTTGCATAGCAAGTGGATGGATAGGTCCATACGACTCATTCTGATTCATGAGAAACTATTATAATAGGATAAAGACATGTACATTGAAGGATGCATTGTAGTCTAGCATTGGGAAGATTATAGGTTCTGGTGATACAAGAATCTCCCTTAATCTTTCAGCCCCAAAGTACATGACAAGACGCTGCTGGAAGAAAATCTTCCTACTAATGCATACATTAACTCGGATGTTTTGTACAGAGTGGAAGGTGTAGAAATTTGGGCCATTGTTATTATTCATGAGTGGAGACTACTTAAGGGAGTAGAGGGAATGCACTTTCTTGAATTATGAAGGATTTTTCCCAGAGTGTTTCTTTTTGGAACCCACCAACTTTGCTATATGAAGAATTTGCTCACCAGTGA
Organism: Lygodium microphyllum; assembly: GCF_053477565.2. NCBI lineage: Eukaryota > Viridiplantae > Streptophyta > Polypodiopsida > Schizaeales > Lygodiaceae > Lygodium > Lygodium microphyllum. Next base: position 110,703,441 of record NC_141151.1, read on the forward strand.
TTGTTCTTGCCTTGGTGTGTGCATCCTGAGTGACATATATTTCATAAGGTGTGATGGCCACCTTTTCAACCACACCCAACCTTCGAGCTAACAACAGTTGAAGGTAGTCTCCATACTTTGCACTTCTACAAAACTCCACACCGTTCATGCATAGTTGTCCTCCTTTGATGCGGATTAGGCCAGAGAGAGAGAGGGATTTGATGATTTGGAGACGAGGACCTCTCGAAAGGGCCTTCACTTTATTTGCAAAACACTCATCACAATTATGATAACCTAGCAATTGATGGCAATATAATTTTTTCCGTTGTAAGATAATTGAATTTCTAAAGTGAACACCTTTTACCCGTGCCGTCATCCGATAGGCATACTTTCTTTCTTGAGCTTCTTTAGGAGACAATTCTGGGAGTCGTGGACTTTAACCAGCTTTAAAAATAGTTGGTGAAGGTGTTGAGGAAGAGCCACTTGGGGAACTTGTTGTAGAGGATGCACCACCATGTGATGTATCATTCCACATAAGAAGGTAGAGAATTGTGGTTGAGAATGTCCTCAGCGGGGGCACCAAAAATGAGGGTTGAAATGATGAACGGGTTGCCTCTTACCCATCCAACCTCCAATCCTCACAAAGAGAACTAAAGAGGTGTTGAGATATCGAGCTCCACTCGTGATACGCCAGGGTGACCGTTGTGCATTTATGTCACCGACGTGTCAGTTGCAGATGCGGTTGGTACACCGCCCATGAATAATAGCTACATGATAGCTATCCTTATCTATTCTAGTTTGTGGCTCAGTTAGTATGCCACCTTACTTAGTTGAGTTTGGTTTGAGACCCATATAGAGGGTTCTTCTATTTTTTTGTACTAGAGTTCTTTTGGCTTCCACAACTAAGAAGAGGAAAAACTGTTTTCAGCCTCCACCCTTGTGTGTCTTCCCCCATTGTGCAAGCAAGAAAGCTTCAAGCGAGACTCCTTCCTTCTCTCCCACAATCTTGACATGGTATTAGAGCCTTGTTCGTGGTAAGGAGCTCAAGAAAGCAAGCCAAGCTCGCGGAGTTCTGGTAAGAGGAGCAGTGTTGCTTTCATTTTCTGTTTTGGGAGCAGATCTCTGCAGGTAGCACAGCCGGAAATTGCAGGAGTGCATTGTCTCAGGTTGAGACGCCCTTCGCGGTGAAGCAAGAGGGCAGTATATGCTGCGGGTGAGGGCATTAGCCCTCGGCGACCTTGTTTTTTTGATTTGAGGCCATTTCGGGGCCTGTTTTAGAGGCGGAAGTTTTTTGCACGCACTCAGGAAAAGGTCCAGTTTTATGCTGTGCAGCCACCGTTCTACAGGTCGGTGAATAGTTACTGTAAAAATTGCATTGTATGCTTGTGCGCAGAGACATTGGGAGTTACAGAATCATCCCTGTTGCCTGTTGATGCAAAATCGTCACTAGGAAGTGACTGTGTGGTCAAATACCACTTTCGCCAGTTTTGCAGATTTTCCCTTGTGAGGGTGAAGCTGTGGTTTTTGCAGTGACAGAATTTTTTGCAGTCTTCTGTAATGGCATCTGATTCTCTTTCACAGATTGTCACTGAAAAGCTTGACAAGAACAACTTCCAGGCATGGAAGTTTAGAATGACGAATTTCCTTATGGGAAAAGGATATTGGGAATTTGTTGCAGGAAATGAAGAAGAACCAGTTCTTCCTGATGTTCCCAATCAACAACAAATGCAGGCATTTAAAACATGGCATGAGAGAGCCAGGAAAGTTATGTATTGGCTGTCTATCAGTATTTCAGACTCTATGATTGTGCATATTCAGGATGCAAGTATGCCAAAGGAGGCATGGGATACTTTGTCAAAAATGTATAGCACAAATACGCAAGCCAGGAAAATGTAGCTCAAGCAAGAGTTGCATAATGTGCAAAGAGAAAGTATGAGCATCAACGACTACCACATGAAGGTGAAGAAGATTGCAGATGCACTTGCTTCCATTGGGTCGCCAGTGGAAGATGATGATTTAGTTTCCGTGACCTTGAATGGTCTAGGAAAGGATTATGCACAGTTTCGAACATCCATTTCAGTTCGTGAAAGATTTCCTGATTTTGAGGAGTTAATTGCTCTTCTAATTTCTGAGGAACAGAGAAATGGTGGTGCATCTTCTTCAGGAGGAACTTCAAAAGAAGCTGTCTTCTACTCAAATGCTGGAAGAGGTAGAGGCACAGGTAGAGGAGGCCGATTTGGAGGCCGTGGCAGAAATCAGAATATGCAGCAAACTCAAGAAAACCAGTCCTATGGAGGAGGACGTGGTAACTCTAGAGGCAGGGGGAGCCAAAGAGGTCGTGGTGGATGGCAAAGAGGCCAAAATGCAAACAGTAATGTTGAATGCTACTACTGTGGTAAAATGGGTCATATGGCTAAAGACTGCTATAAAAAGCAGAATGACATCATGAATGGAAAACTGCAACAAGGGAATTATGCATCTTCTAGTAGACAGGGTGATGACAGAAATGAGCATTTGTTCATGGTGCAGCACATGAACAATTCTATGACAAGTGCAGAAGAAAGCAATGATGTATGGTATGTTGACTCAGGTGCATCAAACCACATGACAGGTCATGCAGAATGGATGGAGGATGCAAGGAAAATGGAAAAACCAGGATTTGTGGAGACTGGTGATGATACTGCACATCCTATTGTGCAGATTGGAAAAATTCCCTTGTCTATGCAGGGTGGGAAAAAGAAATACCTGTCCGATGTATTTCATGTCCCGAATATTACCAAGAATCTGGTTTCAGTTGGTCAAATGGTTGAGCAGGGCTTGCAGGTCAGATTTAATCCTCATGGATGCTTTGTTGAGGATATGAAAAATAAAGGTCGCTTGATAGCAAAAGGAAAGAAGAAGGGTAGAATGTTTACATTGGATGCAGACATGTCTGAATTGAGTGCAGCAATGTTTGCACATGGGACCGGCGTAGTTGCAGATATTGATATCTGGCATAAACGCATTGGTCATGTTAATGTACAGCGACTTAAATCAATGCAGGCCCAAAATATTGTTGCAGGATTGCCCAAATTCAAGGTTGCAGAAATGCATAAGGTATATGAAGCCTGTCAGTTTGGAAAACAGGCAAGGAAACCATTTCCTAGACATGTTCAAGAGAGTGAGAAGCCATTGGAATTAATCCACTCTGATGTGTGGACTACTAAAGCTGCATCTCTTGGAGGCTGTCATTATTTTGTCAGTTTTATTGATGACTATAGCAGAAAAGTTTGGGTGTATTTTATGAAAAAGAAAAGTGAAGTTTTTGGGCATTTCAAAACTCTTAAAGCGATGGTTGAAAAAGAAACAGACCTGCAAGTAAAATGCCTAAGGTCAGATGGAGGGGGAGAGTACCTCTCAAATGAGTTTGCAAGGTTCCTGCAGGAGCATGGCATAAAGCAGCAATATTCATGCAGTCACACCCCACAGCAAAATGGAATTGCAGAAAGAAAAAACAGGCATATTGGAGAGGTATCTCGTGCCATGCTTAATGAAAAAGACCTGCCAGATTTTTATTGGGCTGAAGCAGTTGCTACAGCAGTCTATATAATGAACAGGACTCCCACTGCAGCAATACATGGGGTGACTCCAGAGGAGAGGTATACTGGTAGGAAACCAGATATTTCTCATTTGAAAATTTTTGGTTGCATTGCCTATGTACATGTGCCAGATGAGTTGAGATCCAAGTTGGATCCAAAAGCTGAGAAGTGCATCTTTATTGGTTACTCTCTACAGCAAAAAGGGTATAGATGCTATAACCCTTCTACTCGTAAGTTTACAGTGAGCAGAGATGTTGTTTTTGATGAGATGAGTAGCTGGTATAAACCAGTAAATGTGATTGATGATGTAGATGCACAAAATGGTAATGCTGCACAGAATTCACAGCAGCAGTCACAAAATATTAGTGGACCTGGAGCGTCCTCTAGCAGTGGTTCACATTCTTCGCCATGGACAGGCAGATTGAGATCAGGAGAATCTTCTCAAAGCAATGCAGATAGTGGTATGCAGGTATCACGAAAAGGAAAAGAGAAGGTCGATCAGCCCATGTTTGATGTGAATGCAGGTCACTCTTATGTGGATGGTGAATCCAGTGGCTCAGAACAGAGCATTGATGATGAGTTGGGTATTCCTTCTATTGTTACACCTGGAGTAAGGAAGACCAGGGATGTTTTGAGAGCACCTGGGAGTGAACCTACTTTGCGCAGGTCTACGAGAGCTAGGTATCCTGTGGATAGGCTGAAATATGATGGATTTACAGCCATTCACTATGCATATATGGTTAAAGTGATAAAGGAACCAGAACCCACTTCTTTTGAGGAAGCCATGGGAAAAGAAAAATGGGAGAAAGCCATGGATGAAGAAATGGATGCCTTGGAAGCAAATGCTACATGGGAATTGGTACCTTTGCCTAAAGGTAAGAATGCAATTGGCTGTAAGTGGGTTTATAAGGTGAAGCACAATGCTGATGGTTCTGTGAACAGATACAAGGCAAGATTAGTAATCAAGGGGTATGCACAAACATATGGCATTGACTATGAAGAAACATTCAGTCCGGTTGCAAGGATGGCAACCGTAAGAGCAGTCATTGCTATGGCTGCATCAAAGGGATGGTCTTTACATCAGATGGATGTAAAGAATGCCTTCTTGCATGGTGATTTGCAAGAAGAGGTCTATATGGAGCAGCCACCAGGTTATGTGCATGCTGTTCATCCTGAGTTTGTTTGCAGGTTGAAGAAAGCTTTGTATGGCTTGAAGCAAGCACCTAGAGCATGGTCTGACAAGATAGGACAGTATCTTGTCACTATTGGCTTTCAGATTTCCAAGGCAGATTTCTCACTTTATGTGAGAAAAACAGAGAAAGGTATTATGCTACTTGTCATTTATGTTGATGATTTGATTATGACAGGTGACAGTGATGAAGATATCCTTCATGTGAAAATGCTATTGAAGCAGAAGTTTGAGATGAAGGATTTGGGAGAGCTGCGTTATTTCTTGGGCATTGAGGTGATTAGATCACCAAGTGGGATACAGCTCTTGCAGAGGCAGTATGGATTGGACATGCTGTCCAAATACGGGATGACAGGCTGTAAGCCTATTTCAGTTCCTTTGGAGCAGAATGTGAAGCTGAGCACAGATGCAGGTGAGCTTCTAGAAGACCCTACTATGTACAGACGCATAGTAGGAAGTTTGATTTATATGACTATTACCAGGCCAGATTTGAGCTATGCTGTTGGATTGGTAAGTCAGTTTATGCAGGCTCCAAGGAAACCACATTTGGATGCGGCTAGACGCATACTTAGGTATGTGAAGTCCACATTGCAGTATGGACTATTTTATGAGACTGGGGTTCAGATACAGTTGCATGGATACACTGATGCTGATTGGGCTGGTAGTATTTCTGATAGACGATCTACCAGTGGATATGTATTCTCTTTTGGGAGTGCTGCAGTCACTTGGAGCAGCAAGAAACAGCCTACAGTTGCCTTGTCGAGCACAGAGGCTGAGTACAGGGGTGCAGCAATGGCTGCATGTGAGGTAGCTTGGTTGCATAAGCTACTTTATGATATGCATCAGTCTACAGATGGGCCAGTTGTCATTTATTGTGACAACATGAGTAGTATACACTTGGCAAATAACCCAGTCTATCATGCTAGAACAAAGCACATTGAGGTGCATTATCACTATGTGCGAGAGAGGGTTTTACTAGGTCTTATTGATCTAGTTTATGTCAGCACAGAGGATCAGGTAGCTGACATATTCACGAAGGCATTGGGCGCAGAGAAGCTGCGCAAGTTCAGAGACCTACTTGGTGTGCAGGAATTGGGATTGAGCTCGAGGGGGAGTGTTGAGATATCGAGCTCCACTCGTGATACGCCAGGGTGACCGTTGTGCATTTATGTCACCGACGTGTCAGTTGCAGATGCGGTTGGTACACCGCCCATGAATAATAGCTACATGATAGCTATCCTTATCTATTCTAGTTTGTGGCTCAGTTAGTATGCCACCTTACTTAGTTGAGTTTGGTTTGAGACCCATATAGAGGGTTCTTCTATTTTTTTGTACTAGAGTTCTTTTGGCTTCCACAACTAAGAAGAGGAAAAACTGTTTTCAGCCTCCACCCTTGTGTGTGTTCCCCCATTGTGCAAGCAAGAAAGCTTCAAGCGAGACTCCTTCCTTCTCTCCCACAATCTTGACAAGAAGGGCACCACCTAGCTAAAGGAAGGATGGGCTAGGACATCCCTTTTCTCAATGAGAATCAAGAGAACCAAAACACAAATTTACAAGAGAGAATATATGTACTAGACACCATATTGGAATATAAGAGAGAGAGAGAGATGAGAGGAGAGGGAGATAAGAGGAGAAGAGGTAGAAGAAGCTTGCCATTATGCTACACAGAATGAGAAGATGAGAAGAGAGGGAGATAATAGGAGAAGAGGTAGAGGAAGCTTGCCATTATGCTACATAATAAAAGAACTCACTCATAGCTCACCTCAAAGAGATGAAGATATTCTAGAGTGCTCTCATGGACTTGTCATTGTCCTTCCCTCCCCCCTTTTCTCAAAGAGAATAAAGAGAACCAAGACACAAATTTACAAGAGCGAATATATGTACTAGACACCATATTGGAATATAAGAGAGAGAGATGAGAGGAGAGGGAGATAAGAGGAGAAGAGGTAGAAGAAGCTCGCCATTATGCTATATGGAATGAGAAGATGAGAAGAGAGGGAGATAATTGGAGAAGAGGTAGAGGAAGCTTGCCATTATGCTACATAATAAAAGAACTCACTCATAGCTCACCTCAAAGAGATGAGGATATTCTAGAGTGCTCTCATGGACTTGTCATTGTCCTTCCCTCCTTCTTCATTCTCCATGGGCTCTTTATATAGCCTGTATGAGGGATTAGATTAAGCTAATTTTCTTGATTAACATAATCCTAGATGATGTATGGCATCTTTGAAAATATGGAGCATAGTGGATAGGACAAGTCTCCACCTTGGTCATCATGCAAGAAGCCAAGGGTGGTGGTAGACAACATAGAGAAATAGAGCTAGATTACAAGAGGTGGATGCCCAAAGCACATTATTATAATATATTTACAAGAAGGACAGAGTGGAAAGTTGGTGTGGTGAAAGAGAGAAGAAAATTGCATGTAGCCAGCAGTCTGCGCCTTCGTAACTTCAAATCCATGAGGAATTTGAAAAAAGTTTCTTCTGCAACTTTCTAGACCAGGTCAAAACCGATCGGGCTACGCAAGAATTTTCTTGAAATTAACTTTTTGTTGGGAGTTATTGAGATTATAAAAAACGGCTTCTAAAAGCTGCTTTGACTTTAGTCCCCTATATGTATATAAATACATATAAGCATGTGACAAAAGGGGTCCATACTTGTAAGCTTTTGTGCAAGATCCAAATGACACCATGATGTGGATATTGACCTGTGTGCAAGGGTGAGATGTCCTCTAATGATGGTGATAGATTCCAAATCTTAATGATGCAGATGGGGCCCATGTGTAGTTGGAGGCTAGTCCTTTGAAAAATCTATGCATTCACTCAACTCCTAGGTGTAATCCATTTTCATCTTCACTAAGATAACCATCCCTTTTACCCTTTACATTGACATTCCTTCTAGGAACTTGTCCCCCCCATTTGCTAGAGTTATCATAATCGAGAAGCAATGTAGCATAGCTAGTACTTGAAGAGTAAACCCAAAGTGATATGGTAAGCTCGTGATAGGGGCTTTAGCCAAATTTTGTGGTAATAATCCGGGTTGTAAAAAACCCGGATCAGCAGCACGAGGTAGTTGATGAAGCACATGCATCTCCATATGATGGACATAGGGATATTCTACCCACTACTCAAGCATTGGAAAGATATTTCTTTTGGCCCACTCTTAGAGCTGACATTGAAAGATATGTCCACGAGTGCAAGATATACCAAAAAGTAAAGTATGACATGCATAAACCACTTGTTCTACTGAAGCCATTACGTATTCCGAATGAGCCTTGGAAAAGTATAGCCATGGAATTCATCATGGATCTTCCTCGCACATAAGCAAGCAATGATGCAATCTGGACTATCATTGATAGATTCAGTAAGCAAGCTCACTTTATATCTGTGCGAAAGATAATCAAAGCCAATCATATGGCTAAGCTATTCATTGCTCATATTTTCAAGCATCATGGCATGCCTAAGTCCATTATAAGTGATTGAGATCCCCGCATGACCAACCCCTTTTGGCAAGCTCTCTTCAAGAACCTTGGGACAAAGTTAAATTTTTCATCCTCTTATCATCCTCAAATGGATGGGCAGAGTGAAAGTGCTAATTCTACTCTTTTGGACCTTGTGAAATCCTATGTCTTTGATAATCAAAGAGAATGGGAAAAGTATTTGCCTTTAGTAGAGCTTGCATACAATAATATGGTGCACTCTAGTACTGGTAAGGCACCCTTTGAGATCATCTATGGTAAGACTCATTTACCACCCATTCTTCTTACGAAGGATAAGATCTTTGTAGCAGATGAGTTTGTTAGAGACATTGATACAACTTTCACTCAAGTAAAAGATGCTATCCAGAGGACACAAGAGAAGCATAAACGCAAAGCAGATAAGTATCATCTCAAGTTGGGACAGTATGTTCTTCTTAAGTTTGAGAAAGCTCACTTGAAGAAGCAAAAAGGTCAAAAGGGAAAGTGGTTAAGCTTTCTGATCGCTATTATGGCCATTTCAAGATCATAGATAAGATAAACGATGTGACCTTTTGTTTGGATCTACCAAGTCATTGAAAAATTCATAATGCTTTCCATATAAGTTTACTACGTCTCTATATTGGATAACCTCCAATGGAACCAATCAAGGAAGAGTTACCTGACATAGAAGAAACAGAAGAGTTCCTTGAAAGAAAGAATTTTACACCATCAGGACAATACGCTATGGTCACCTAAGGTATTATGGAAGTATCTGGTTAAGTTTAAGAATTATCCCCCATTGGACACTCAATTTATAACTGAGAGAGAACTACAAGACTTTCTACATCTTCTTAAGGACTATGTATCCCCTCTACAGTTGAGGTCAATTGTTTAGAAGCCAAAGGGATGTCACTAAATTGATTGCTTATTATGCATTCTCTATTTAATAAATTCATGTCAATAAATTAATGACTCACTTTTGTTTAAGTGTTGATGATGATCTAGCATGGCCATGAGACCATTTAGAGACTAGTATTCCTAGTGCATCACTTAGTGGGGTGATTAGAGTACTGTGACGGGGATATTTGGTATAGGCAGTACAAGTTATGAAGGGGCAAATAAGTGTCTCCCAAGTGCAAGAGTGTACAGAAGAACCAAGGAGTTACACATAAATGAAGATGGATTGAGTTCTAAGAAGAGAAAGTGTATTAGCATTGTGTATATGTATTTATGTGTGCATTTAGGGATGCCTAGGAATGTTTACTTATGTGTAATGAGCATTGCATTCATTTGGGGTCATCCTCTCCCCTACAAGTCAAGGTGTAAGGTCTTTTCTTTCATTAAGAAAGACGATAGAGGGAATTCTCTCACGAAGAAAGACGAGAGACGTGATCCTTTGGAAGTGAGGAGAGAAGTGATTTTCTCTTTCTAAGGTCTAAAATAACACAATTTTTTTTGCAAAATTCAATCTTGAGGTTGAGGCCCAAGGCAATCTAATGAACTCTCCTTACTATGGCTCAAGATGATTGCATGGACCATAAGTTAAGAGTACAGTTTAAAAATCTATTTTTTTAAAAATCCATTTTTATACCGTGTAAGGAATCGTAATCTTGTTTCCAAGATCCACAAGTAAGAACTGTCTTATGTGTAACGGAGGAACGTGCTCCTTGTCAATAAGATAACTCCAGAAGGGGGGGGACTGGCCCATTTTCCACTCCCTAGTTTTTGCCAATTTCTCTACCTCTCTCTCTACATCTTTATTTTCTCTTATCTATTTTCCCTCTGTTCCAACATAATATTTTAAGTATATAAGAAAGTCGAGCGTGTATCTTGGATTCTATAACGGACCGAACTCCCACTTGGAATCTTGCAAATAAGGCTTCAAGAAACACCATACATCCTTGTCAAAGAACAAGCCATTACTTTCCCATTTGAAAACTTTGAAACTTTTTAAACTTAGCATAGCATCATAATTTGTAAGAGAAGACCATTGGGATCAAGTATTGTACATAATTATGTTGCATTTCTTATCAAGGACACATCATCATGCTCTACTATTGTTGAATCTATTAGATATCCAACCATAGATATCTTAGTTGAAGTTACAAAGAAGAAAAAGAAGCATGCTAGATCCATTTCCTTCCTCATCATTCTACTTAATGTTTGAGCTATAAATTGGCATAGAACACTAAAGAAATCTGTGATATTCGGAATGTAATAAAAAACACCTGTGAAGTAGAGCAAATACATTCACTACAACAAAAAGGCTCCATAGACACACTTGTAGACACAATATTTGAATTGTGTTAAAAAATTTCGGGCGCGTTCATTACCGCATCTACTAGCGCATCTAAAATTTCGCGTCTACAAGTGTGCTTATAGTGAAAGCTACATGTGCATATAGATGCAAAAACAGACACAAATATAGACGTGCCTATTGACGTGCTCCGTAAATATATAATCATATTTATAAAAAGGTAGATATGCTCATATTTTGCATCTATAGAGGCGTGTAGCTGCACGTCAAAAAGGCATATACTCTACAAATTTTTTGACGATTATAGACACGTATTTTTCCTACAATTTAGACGTGCGGATAGATGCATAAAACAGAGTATGAAATAAAAAAACCAGAGGCCACATGCTCTCTAGTTTTTCCCTCCCATCAAATTGTATGCTTAGGGAAAACAAAGAAAGATTATTACACTGAAAGAAAAAGAATGTGGAGAGCCAAAGTCCATGTATTGATAATAACACATTATGAGAGTACTACTGTGCTGAACCATTTGTACATATTTCGAAGATTTTTGTACTGAAAATAAAACAATGTAGAACACGAAATTTCATATATAAAGATGAAACATTTTTACATGACGAGTTCTAATGATTGTGACCTCAAGCATGGTCATGGTCGCAAGCAATAGTTGAAAGTAATACATATCAAAAATGAAAAATACAAGGCCAAGGGGAGGCATGCATGCATAGGGCTCCTCTACATCTCCTCAGAAGAGGCATCATCATCGCTACCACCACCACTATCGGTGCCGCTGACACTGCCACTACCGCCACTGCTACTGCTAGTCCCCCCTTCGCTATCCTCAACTACATTAGGGTTCGCCTACACAAAGAATTAAAGTATATAAATACCATTACAAACAATAAATTAGAGTTACTTATACGTTTCATGTAAAAAATAAAATATACCTCTTTTGGTTGTGGAATCCTCATGGCACGATTGTATTGCTCCTCCGTGATCAGTCCCTCCTCGTAGAAATGCTGCCAAGTGGACTCCTGCTTATGACCTCGATGGTAGCCTATCTCTCTAACAGTAGGCATCCTACCAACGATATGATACTACAAAACAATTTTAACATACAACATATTAGAACACACTACATAATGAATTGAAACCAATTACAAAATTTAATTTTAAAAAATAAATCAAATAATACTTACAAACTCAGCCTCCCATGACTCCCTGCCACCTGATCCATAATGCAACGACCCCATGATTGCCATCTGGATACGTTGCACCTTTGCATGCTGGCGACTTGTCCTTTTCTCTATTGCTCTCTTCTTGGCCTCTTTCCACTCCCTGCGGCGGCAATTGGGTGGTTGGCCATATCCAGGGCGCCCCTGCTCTTGTCTCCGCAGTGACTCCTTAGCGCGTGTCATAAGGTGAGACCTCTTGTTATGAAGTGCATCTCTCACCTTTGACTATCCCCAATCATCTGAGAATCGTGAATTCTCGGGATTAGGATACCTTCTATGTAATGCCCTTAGCACCTCTTGCCGTTTTCTTGCTTGAACTGCTTGAGCTACTGTGCCAAATACACACTATATACACAAGAGAAAGCTCACTCAATAACATGTCAAGAAGAGAGATGGAGTCCAAAACGTTTTTTTGCTGATTTTTTCTTCTTCCACACACTATACAATATACACAAATTATAGATAAGATACAACATAAAGAAAAGTGGCCTTTTGAGTCAAACAGTGCATAACCGACTACACTAATCGACTGGCGCTATA